>NC_056725.1:921189600-921314600 GCF_019279795.1 Protopterus annectens | reverse complement strand
AGAAAAGGACCTGTACCGATTGGCCAGACATAGGGACCAAACTAGTAAAGATGTGCAGCTGGTTAGGGTGATAAAGGATAATGAGGGAAACGTACTCACAAGCGAGGAGAGTGTGTTGAGCAGATGGAAAGAGTACTTTGAGGGGCTGATGAATGAAGAGAATGAGAGGGAGAGGAGGCTGGATGATGTGCGGATAGTGAATCAGGAAGTGCAGTGGATTAGCAAGAGTAAGTAAGGATAGCTTTGAAGAGGATGAAGAATGGAAAGGCTGTTGGTCCAGATGACAGTGGGTGGATTTTATAAGGCTGGGTTTTATGATTATGTGTGTATACATTTCTTGTGTTCTGAAAAGTCTCTATTCATTAAGGGAAGAAAGTGCTTAACCTTGTGTACCATTTACAAATAAACTATGGATTTTTACTGTTTCTGTGGCTGCCTTCCATTCTTGTCACTTGTTTTGGAGTTTGGACACTATTTGTGGAATCTGTTTTTACAGACATGGAGGTGGCAGGTACGACGAACGGTGATATTTTTGACCTATTGCAGCAAATCTAACAGCAATTGGCAGCACATACTGTGCAAATTCAGACATTAACGGAAAAACAAGGAAATAATGACGTGTTTGGAAGCCTCGGCTACCCCTAACCCAGCCAACACCAGTTGCCAACGGCCCCAGTGGGGTGGATAGACAGCAAGGTAATTCATATGGCGAAAGGTCCGTTAGCACTGAAGAGTCGAACGGCATTTGGAAAAGGCCTTCCTAATGGAAGGATAACAATTTTACTTTTAGTGGGGAGAAGAGGTCAGGGAATGATGTTCCAGCGGAAAATTCTTCTATTAATGAAAAAAATCAAGGTATTTGAGGAAAAACTGTTATAATACAAAAAGATACAATTAGAGATTTCCTATTTACAAAAAAATATAAAAATGGAAATGGTTCCCTGTGGTTTAAGACTTTGGAAGTATCCTAATGGGGCCAAGGGGAATGCAGAATTATTAAAAGAACTGCATGGTATATTTGATAACACCGGATTACAAATGATGAGATTAATGGTCAAATATAACATTCAAACAGAGGAAAAGGCAATGAAGGAATTGGATAAGTTGAATCAACTTATTATTAATAATACCCATTTTAATGTGAATCAAACTTTGTTTAAAAATGCTTTTTCTAATGTGACTGCAGCTTGTGACACTATTTTTGTACGGAAAAATAATAAAATTAAAAGGGATGTGAACGAGTACGAAAGTAAGAAGGTATATCCACTGTCAGTAGGGAACATTAATATTAATGAGGATAAGGCCAATCAGTGAGTAGATGTTGAAAAACGAATGACGCCTAATGACTTAATGACAACAGGCATCACTTGCAGTCCTTTTCAAACAAAGAAAATGTCAGGCGGTCAGAAAGGCTGAGAGGAAAAGAGCAGCAACAGTTGCGTTTTTTATCAAGAAGTTAGTGGGATTATGGCGAACAGGGGGCTCGACCAAAAACCACCACCAACAACAGCAGGAGGGGCAGAAGCCGACAGCAGATGAAATAATGGATTTGGCCTTGGAATTAATGAATTCCGTAAGTACTGTATCTGTTAAAGACAATGAGTTCCATTCATTTGTTGCCCATTCCCCACTGGGTGGCGAAGTGTCGCTCGGCGAAAATGTGACTGATATAAGGGAGACCAATGTGGGTTCTTCTTTGACATTCACTGACTTTAATGGTTATACTCTTGAAGGCTTGAATTGTTACAATTGTGACAAAACTGGAGATGTTGAAAATGAAAACCAGTTTTAAATGGTGTTTTTGATATGCAAGGTGAAAATTTAGTTGAAGTGGTTAGAATTATGGAACCTGTAGTAATTTTTAATACATTTAAGCATTTTAAAGTATACAACTATTCCACCAAGTATATTGATATTGAGCATGCAAATGTTTTAGCAAAGGGTTTAACATTTGTTTCCTACAGAAGGGCAAAAGTAGACAGTACTTTAATTGATTTAAAAAAGTTACACCAGGAAACTTAATTTTAAGGTTTGGTTTAATTCCCAAGAGGGTGGGATGGAAAGGAATGAACATCTTAGACGACCTAGTATGTTCAACCCACCACTAAATAATATTATTAGGTTATTCGAAAGTAAATGTGAAAAAGAAATAAGAAAAGCACTGCAAAAAAGATCAGGGCAGTGTTTAACAAATATGTCCTTTAGTGAAGAGGGTTTGCTTTATGATTTAGTACACAATGGTGGAATCTGATTGATGAAACCAGATAAAGGCAATGGGATGGTTATTATGGACAAATCTGACTATTTGAATGCAATTAATAGCTTGTTATTGGATGTCACTTATGTTGAAAGTTCCCTTGACGAAATACATGTTATGTACAAACAAATTGATTTATTAATAGATGACATGCTGTATCAGAGCCAAATAAATGAAGATGAGCACGCATACATGATCAACAAATTCCCTATGGTACCTAATATATTTGGAATTCCTAAAATCCATAAGGGACTTAGGAACCCACAATTTAGGCCCATAGTGGATGGCAAATGAACAAAAACCTGTTTTATCAGTAAATTTTTGGACCAGAAATTGCAGGCTGGTTTAAAAACATTTCCTTACATATGTAAGGAATCTTGGGAATTCATAGATAAAGTGGGCAAAATTAAAATTTATGAGAACACCATTTTGGTCACTATAAATGTGGTAAGCCTTTTTACGGCAATACCACACCAAGAGGGATTAGTTTAGTTAGAAAGCCAGTTATTCAACACAGGGTTATATGACCAGAACATCATAAATGTATGTGTCACCCTCATGGAAGTAGTGCTTACGAGCAACTACTTATGTTTTGAGGGCCAGTATTATAGACAGATGACAGGGGTAGCAATAGGTGTATCATGCGCCCCCATCTTTGTTAATTACATCATGTCATACTGGGAGCAACAATTTGTATTCAATAGTGTATTTAAACCAAACATAGTTTTTTATACTAGATTTTTGGATGATTTGTTCATTTTATGGAATGGTACAGAGGTGGAGCTTCAACAATTTTATGGCTATATAAATGAGACATCTAGCTTTTTGAAATTCACCCATCAACGTAGTAGGGAAAGTATTGTATATTTGGATGTTGAGTTATTCATTATTGAAAAGAATGGTATTGAATCAATAATTCATCGAAAGCAGACCTTTTCTAATTCATATTTAGAGTTTACAAGTGCATACCCATTAAACCAGAAAAAATCTATAGTAAAAGGACAATTGGTTAGAGCAGCCCGGATGATTAGCTCAGATGTGAGTTTCAATGAAGAAGTAATGAACATTTTGAACATGTTTAAAATAAGGGTATATCCAGAAGCCATTTTAAGGCAGATTGTTCAGGAAGTTTTGGAAAAACATGAAAGGGGCCTTTATAAACCAATTTTGATTAATGGTAAGGATGGTAATAGTGATGTGACTCAAACAATGGAACCCTTTAGTGGTTTAGGTTTTGTTATTTGTTATAACCAAGATGTACAAAAGATTGTAGACATTGTTTACAACAATTGGGATATTTTACAATTTTACCTTAATATTGCCCAAAAAGTAGAAAAAGGACCGAAAATAATTTATAAAAGGAATAGGTATTTTAAAGATATGATTGAAGGGCATAAGGCAGATAGTAATCTTAGCTCAAATAGAATAAAAGGGAATTTTAAATGTCAACATTGTAATTTTTGTCTACACATTTTGGAGACGGGTACAAATTTGTGTTAAATGGAAGGACTATTCACATTCAGGGACATTATAACTGTGGTACCACTAATGTTGTATATTTGGCCAAGTGTTTGATGTGTTCCACTTTTTATGTGGGAAAAACTATCAGATCATTTAAAAATAGGATAGGGGATCACCTATCCGACATCAAACATGTTAGATTAACTAATGCTTTGGCAAGACACATTCACCAAATGGGTAATCACATTTTTCAATTTTTGGTTATACAGCATTTAATCAAGGGCCCACAGGGGAGGAATTTAGATGCCCATTTGGATATGAGTGAATTAAGATGGCAACTCAGATTAGAGGCTGCTAACAGTCCTGCTTTAAATGAGGCCATTAGTATTTCCAGTGTCCTAAAAATGAGACATATTTTAGGTTGAGAAAGAGGGTAGAATTGGTTGCTTTCAGCAACGTTTTATCATTTATGGTATTTATTGGGGTATATATTGTAACAATCACATAAAATTACTCATTTTAAACGTTGGATTTCATATTAAATATTGATCAAATACATTTATTTAAGAATTACTGTCTATATAATATGATCTATTTGAACCCTTTATCGAATTGGGCTGACTTATGTTGGGATTCAGTATAGTATATTTGGTGATATTGGAAAAATGTATATATTTATTAGTGTGCAAACATTTTAACATTTTTGTGTTTAACACATGGTTAGTCAGTTTATGGACTTTAAATTATGTATGTTTCTTTAAATTTTTAAATTTCTTCAACATTTAATTGGTGTCCTAATTAAGGGTGGATTATATAAGGTTGGGTTTTATGATTATGTGTTTATACGTTTCTTGTGTTCTGAAGAAGTCCCTATTCATTAAGGGAAGAAAGAGCTTAACCTTATGTACCATTTACAAATAAACTGTGGATTTTTACTGTTCCTGTGGCTGCCTTCTATTCTTGTCACTTGGTCCAGATGACATACCTGTGGAAGCATGGAAGTGTTGAGATGAAATGGCAGTGGAGTTTTTAACTAGATTGTTTAATGAAATTTTGTTAAGTGAGAGGATGCCTGAGGAATGGAGAAAACGTGTTTTGGTACCGATTTTTAAGAATAAGGGTGATGTGCAGAGCTGTATTAATTACAGAGGGATTAAATTGATCAGTCACAGCATGAAGTTAAGGGAAAGAGTAGTGGAAGCTAGATTAAGAAGGGAGGTGATGATTATTGATCAGCAGTATGGTTTCATGCCAGGGAAGAGCACTACAGATGTGATGTTTCCTCAGAGAGTGTTGATGGAGAAGTACAGAGAAGGTTAGAAGGAGTTGCATTGTGTCTTTGTGGACTTGGAGGAAGCATATGGTGCCTAGAGAGGAGTTGTGGTATTGTATGAGGAAGTCGGGAGTGTCCGAGAAGTATGTAAGAGTGTTACAGGATATGTACGAGGGTAGTGTGACAGCAGAGAGGTCTGCTGTGGGAGTGATGGATGCATTTAAGCTGGAGGGGGGATTACATCAAGGATCAGCTCTAAGCCCTTTCTTATTTGTAATGGTGATGGACAGGTTGACAGACAAGATCAGAAAGGAGTCCCGGTGGACTATGATGTTTGCAGATGACGTTGTGATCTGTAGTGAGAGTAGGGAACAGGTGTAGGAGATCCTGGTGAGGTGGAGATATGCTCTAGAGAGAAGTGGAATGAAGGTCAACTATATATATATATATATATATATATATATATATATATATATATATATGTGTGTGTGTGTGTGTGTGTGTGTATATATATATATATATATATATATATATATATATATGTGTGTGTGTGTGTGTGTGTATATATATATATATATATATATATATATATATATATATATATATATATATATAGGGCCGGATTTACGAAAGCTTGCACGGAGTGCAAAATGAGTGTAGAAGCTCACGGAGGCAATAGGTCTGCCGTGCGATCCAGGTACAGCCAGCAGGGGAGTGCACGAGAGCTGCTAAAGCTACTCTTGCACGGACAGCATCATGGTATGCAAATTACCTCATTTGCTGCTAAAAGCTATGCAAATGAGGTGAATTTGCAATCCAGGAAACACTAACCTGTCCGTGGAAGATTAGTGTTATCTGCAGAAATGTACTCCGTTGGTAACAGAGTACCGTTCTGCAAATAGCTAAATGGAGCTATGACAGCTCCAAATAAAGGATGCATACAGTTGAGGAAGCATGCCAATCACCAAATATAAGGCTATTGGCATTTATAAATGTTTAAAATTATTAAAATCTAACTTTTTTCCCCCGATCTCCGATGTTTAAACGTAGCGCAGCACCATGCAAACATGCGGCGTTTTAAAAAAGAAGAAAATAATTTAAAAATAGCCAAAAATAGCCATTTTCATTAAAAAGCTTATCCTGCCATGCAGATGAATGGCAGGCTGAAGACAACATGGCCACTGAGTAGTGGTTGCTAAGGGGGGAAGCTCAGTGTGAGAGATGTAACCATGCATTAGTAGGCAATCCTATGCAAATGAGGATAAGTATAGTGAATCCCAATTTTCCCCAGCATGTGAGCCATGTGCCAAGAGTGTAAGTGTAGAAGTAGGTGAGTAGTACAGTAGAATATAGGTAACATCATGAGGGGGTATGTCAGAAAGGCTGTAAGCTTATTGGAGCACAGTGTCTTGTGTTTGTCCTGAGTTGCTCAGGATTGCAAGAGTCAAGTCTACAGTTGTCCTTTTTAAAAACCAGAAACCAAAGGCGTACGCCGTGAATATATCTGAAATTTCTTGCAAACGTGTACACAGTGTGTGCATGCATGTGCGCCCGTGTGCGCTTGTTTGCACGGCGCTGCCCTGGGCGGAAACAGAAAGGGAAAAGGAAGGAAAAGAAGTAGTAGGAAGTTAACCAAGGAGAACTAGCAGAGCTGCCAGTTGAAATATATCAGAATCAGCCAATTACACAAGCAGCAGACTAGCCCAGCCCAGCACTTTAAGCTCTGCAAACAGCATTCTTCCCTGTTTTTTCCAAAGAAGTCTGCAACACTGCAGTATACAAAGAGGGAAAGCTTAAACACTTTAAAGTCAGACAAAATGTTAGGGGCTGCTCTTGCTATAATAAACCAACATGTGCAAGGTGCTGAGGGTAGTGATGTTGTGAATGCTGCTGAGCAACCCACGGTGAGGAGATGGAGAAGAGTGTACAGACCCAGGGTAACCTACCAGGGGCTACATGAGCTGGAGATAGTGGAGCACTATAGGGTGGACAGAGACCTCCTGCAGTAAATTGTTGATCTGTGCCAGCCACACCTCACACACAGAACCAACAGGGGGGAACCCATCCCAGTGGATACCAAGGTATGTGTTGGCCTAAGAATACTAGCTACAGGTACCTTCCAGAGACCAACTGGTGATATGATGGGGATTTCACAGGCATCAGCATCCAGGGTACTGCACCAGTTCCTGGATGCCATGTCAGTACATATTGGTGAGCATGTATATTTCCCCAATTCCCGTGAGGCGGCCAGTAATATACGTCTTTCCCACCAAATAGCAGAATACCCTGAGGTAGTGGGTGCAATAGAATGCACGCACATACACATCAAAGCACCACCCGGTGAGCAGGGTAGGGTCGACATCAACCACAAGGGCTTCCCCTCCATCAACTGCCAGGTCGTGTGCGATGCCCAGGGCATAATAATGAATATGTGTTCTGGCTGCCCTGGAAGTTATCACAATTCCCACATCTGGCATCTGACACAGCTGTACCAGAGATTTGCCAGTGGAGACATCCCTAATGGTCACCTAGTGGGGGATGCTGGATACATACTGGAGCCGTGCTGATGACACCCGTCAGAAATGCACACACACCGAACAAGAAGTGCATAATGAGGCACACGCACAAACAAGAAACATAATTGAGCATGTGTTTGGGATGCTCAAGTCACAGTTCCAGTGCCTGGACACATCTGGTGGAGCCTTGCAGTACTCACCAACTACATCTACCGAAATTGTCATGGTATGTGCCATGCTACACAATATGATCCTGAGGAAACAACTGCAGCAGGAACAACATGGGGCAGGGCCAAACAGCCCCCCACCATTGCCAAGGCCTGCACAGGCACAGCATGACTCGGAGGAGGAACAACCTGAGCCTGCCCCAGTAGGCAGAAGGAGGCGTGCCCAGTATGCCCTGGCCTTGGCAAAGAGGCAACGCATAGCACATACACTGACTCAGTAGGAACCTTGGAAATGACACCTCTCTCTGACTCGCACATACAGTAAAAGGGATGCCTAACTTGACACTACCTGTTTTCAAACATGTATAGGGAGTGTAATATGTGCATCCGACATAGGCAGCCCTGCAGCACCACCTGAGGCATGAGTCCCTAATTTAAGCAATATAAAGCACTGCTAAGCAAAATTTACCAGTATTGAGCATATTTAAATACAATTCTGCATAGCTGCGCACCATGCTAACCAGTGCAATGTCGGGCAAAGTCGGGCAATGTTGGGCAAAGTTGGACAAAGTCGAGCAAAGTCGGGTAAACATGCTCACACCTGCTTTACTGTTCCTTAACCAGTCAGGTCTGCCCAGCAGGAAAATAAAAAGCAGTGACAGGGCTCAAACTCAGGATACTGTGCACTATAGTTACAGTACTGAACCACTAAACCATGACAGCATTTCACTGGCACAGACACAACTTAAGTCACTCACACATACCAGTTGGGGGGGGGTCACATACCTAACAGTCACAGCCAGCAGGACAATTGTAGACAAATGCAAACACAAACAAATGCTGAATCCTGCCCTCTGAAGAGGCATATGAGTAACCTCCCGACAGGCCTATGCAGACAGATAACAGTAGGCCAGGCATTGTGATGTGGGTTGAGTAGGCTATGAAGTCACAAACTAATATGCGTGTAATTGGAAGCTAAGGTCTGTAGAACAGTGGTATGCCTCAAGCCACTATGATAGGCAACAGTACAGACTGAAATGGAGTACGTGACATAGCAGTGCAGGCCTAGCAAATGTGTAAGTGTCAGGTGTACCCCTCATCCTATGTACACCCACAGTAACAATCAGGTGTGCCCCCTGGGTAGAAATGTACAAATAATATCTGCCCCCCTGTATGTAGAAATGTTGATAAGTCTATGCAAATTAACTCATGGAAGCCCTGCAGGCACAGCGTGCTTCCTGTCAATGTACAGCACAAAGGTGAGCCCTGAAGTAAAAACCAACTTGATTTTTCACACACACATATAGTATATATGCCCACAGTGGGCATGCTCATACACACAAATGAATTTGGCAAATTTCAGTCAGTAACATACTGAAAGGCCATACTGGGCATGCTCACACACTTAGGCCATGTCTGAGTACAGCAATGGGCCACACATATCTGGCAGTTGCAGTTCTTACTCCAGACACTTGTCACTATTCACCAATCCTGCCTTGCACACACAGGGATATGAAAACTGACCCATATAATATATTGGACCCCTGTCATAATCAAACTATGTACTACAAGTACTTAAGTTGTTCAGTGAAAGTGAAAATGCAAAGAAGATCAATAAATCTCCGATCAGTATAATCAAGAAACAATGGGCACTCCTAACATTATCCAAGCCATGTTCTGGCAAAAATATTGCCAAAGACTCCATAGAGAACCATGAAGCTTTCTTTCGCTATGCCATAAATATCAATGTAAACTCATATATGTTCAGAGTCAGTGCAAAGTGTAAATGAATACATGTACATGACTGACATTGCCAACATCTTGTCAGACAGGTTCATACATATTTACCCCCCTCTCATTGACAAAAGGGCCCATTACCATACCTGGCGATTGTGAAAACCCAGAAATCACATATACAATGGTGAAACAGCTCCATCCAAACCTAAAAACACGGCGTCTATGGGATGACATGGTTTCCCTGCCTGTATCATATATGAACTCCAAAACAAACAGACCCTGCACCTGAACAGTCTGTTGAGACTCACCCTCTGTAGAGGATATGAAACTGTTGAATGGGTTACAGCAACATTTGGCACAGTCCACAAGTGTTGCTGCACAACAGACCATGGGAACTATAGTCTTATAAGCCTAATAAGCCTGATCTGCAAGGCCATGGAGTCCATCATTATGGAACTCATAAACAGAGCTATTGGAGCCTACAAACATCCAACCCAACCCATTGTGGTTTGGTCAGGGGCAGATCATGGTTCCTAAACCTGCTAGACATTTTTCAAGGCAGTCACCCAGAACATACATCAATGAAATGAGCTCCACACGGCCTACATAGACCTTGAAAAGCCCTTTTCCAACATCCCACACACATGCCGTATCCACAAAATCAACAACCTGTGCATAAACACGTATGTCATCTAATGAATTACCTACTGGGGCACAGATAGATCCCACAAGGTAAGAATGGTGGTCTCCTTTTCAAGCTGGTAACAACTGCTGTCCCCCATGGCTCAGTCCTGGGACCCCTCCTGTCTGGTGTATACTTTTCGGAAATACAGTCAAACACACAAGGGCTATTTTTAGCAACGTTTGTGGATGACTGCAAAAAGGTTGTCATAATCGATGTTTGGGACAACAGAGACATCCTTAAAAAGGGTCTCAGTCAGACAGATGTGGTGTCGAAATTATGGTCTCCAGCTACAGTCATACAAATACCACATAGGTGCCAACACCCTAAATATGGAGGTAATAATAAGGGATCTATGGGCACATATGGATAGTCATCTCTACTTCCAGAAACACATTCACAAAGTGGTTAGAAAATCATGCTATGTGTTCCCACAAATTGCCAAGGATTTTGCATGTAGGTCAAAGGAGGTTCCCTTTACTCATCAGTCATCAGACAGATCAGAGAGTATCACGGCACACTTGCGATGAATCTGACTAGGCACATTCAGCAGCTGGAAAGACCACTGAAGTACTTCAACAAGACGATTACTGGCCTCAAACAGTTGCCCCATGCAACAATTTATTTTTATTTATTTATTTTTTATTTTACATTTGTTGACCGGGCTAGTCTAACTGGATATATTTCCATTTTCAGTAGAGGCCCAGGGAGAAAAGCTCCACACAAAATACAACAAAATAACAATATGACATGTTAATAAAAAGCTAATTGTTAACAAAAAACTTAACAAACAGACAAGCCACACTAAACTATTATAAACAAAAAATACAAAGTCAGTTACAGAGCATATTAATTAACAGATAAAGGGTGTAACAATAAAGTAGCAAGGAAAGTAAATAAGAAATTTAGAGTACAGGGGACAAGAAGAAAAGCGGCAGTAACACAAGAGTTAGAAGAGAGGAGAGGTGGTAGAATAGTCGACAAGTGAGAGACAACAGAGAGGACTGAGAGAGGAGAGGGAAAAGAAAGAGAGTAGTAGATCTGAGCATAGAAGGAGTCCAAGGGCAGAGGATAGTCTAGGTAGTAGCTTAAGAGATAGGTTAAAGATCAGAGTAGATGAGATGATAGGGTAGAGTGAAGAAAGTTAGTCTGGGGTTCTACAAGAACAAAGCCAGTGATCTTGGAAGTACAGTTTAATTTTATGTTTGAAGAGAGGCAAAGAAGTAATTAGTGTTATATCCCTAGGTAACAGATTCCATATTCTACCTACAGAATTAGTGAAAAGAGAGTCGCCAGCTGAGTTGTTGGACTTTATAGATCTGTCCAAGAGTTTACAAGAGGATCGAAGGGAGGTAAGATTGCTGTAAGGGATTAAAAGTTGAGAGAGTATAGAGTTGTTTTCAGGTTGGTGCAGTATTTTGTGGGCAATAGTGAGTTGTGAGATTACAAGGTAGTTTTGTAGTTCTAGCCAGCCTAAAGGTTTCAAATTATAACAGTGATGGGTTCTGAAGGGGTTGCCTGTGGCAAAGCGGGCAATGTTATTATAGCAAATAGCTAGTTTGTTTAGGTTAGCTTTCTTAAGGTTGGTAAAGATCGGAGATGCATAAAATAAAGTGGATAAGAGATGGGAGTGGGCGATAGTAGCTCTAGTAGCTGGGGTTAGAAAGGTTTTAATATGGTATATGGATCCTATTTTTCTGTTAACTGATTTGATGGTGTTATTGATGTGTTGATCAAAAGTGAGATTATTATCGATGGTTATTCTTAGCAATTTAGTTGTAGAGTCAGGGGAGATGACAGTGGCGTTGTTGGACAAGATGGTGAAGTTTAATGGGGAGGTCTGAGAGGTTGGGGAGAAGAGAAGAAGTTTGTTTTTTTTAGCATTAAGAAGGAGACTGAATTTAACTCAATCTGTATACTCTGTTGCATACTGTCTACTCAGACAATCTCTGCCCAACAGACAGGTCCATGTCCAATGCAGAACTGATGTACATGCACTATCTGAAGTAAACTCAAGCTCACTATGCCACATGCTCTAGGGATATCATCATCACAACAATAAATAGAACATGTTGGAGGGATATATTACTAACTCACAGACTTCCCTTGCTTTGGAACAGGCTCCCAACCTACATTAAACTGAGTCCCTAACTGACACTCTTCCAGAGGAGCCTTGATGAGTGTACGTGAAACTGAACTGTCACACCATGGATCACTTCATCAGCTCTACTACACAGAGGCCTAGGGAATAACACCATGTGCGGTGATAGCTGCACACTCTGGCCATACTAATATATGCCTTCAGGCAGATAGCCTGTTACCTACCTATGTACCTATATATATATATATATATATATATATATATATATATATAGGGGGAACACAGTATAATAAGTCAAAGATGGATGGGCAGAGATGTGTGTAAGAGAGTGACCATGACAGGGAGCCATCCAGGACTGTCCCACCCAGCACACATCCCAGTGGCACAAAAGACACGAGGTGCACATCTCACCCACTGTACATAACAGCCACCAGTATCTGTAAGCATTACAGTGCATGTGGTCCATGTCCCTGCTGTACAACATGACTGTACAATGAAGTACACATCTACTATCTGTAGACATGTACCTGTCACATAGGATCATAGGTATGTAGTAGACTATCTTCACAAAGGCATATATTAGCCTAGGCAAATTGTGCAGCTTTCACCACCCCAATTGAGTAGTCTACCAAGCTCTAGTTCTAAGAGTTAGTACCCTAAGCCCCTTTCTAGTGGGTCTGCTGATGTGATGCCTGGCATGAATTGTCTGTTTCCCATCCACTCATCAAGGTTCCTATTGAAGAATGTCAGCGAGGGGCTCTGTCTGATGTACATTGGGACTCTGTTCCACAGTTAGGCATGTGTCCGGGATGGTACTCTATCCCTCCAGCATGTTGTATTCATTGCTGTGATGAGGTTCATATCCCTGGAGTGTGTAATGCGACTCACTTTGTTATCCGTAGATGGAGCATGTTCAACTGTTATGTGTTGGACATGGCTCTGTATGTTAGGCAGAGTGTGCCTCTGAGTAGGTGGTACGCAACGTTGAACAGATTTAGTTTTACCAGTTGTGTTGCATAACACAACTGTTTGAGGCCAGTAATCCTCTTGGTGAGGTACCTCTGTGGTCTTTACAGCTGCTGGATATGCTTAGTTGAGTTCATCCAAAATGGTGCATTGTACTCAATGATGGGTCTGATGACTTGAGAGTAGAGGGCCACCACTACCTCTTTTGATACTGATGAAAACCCTTTGTTGATTAGGTGAGCCACATAGGATTTCCCAATCACTTTGAAAACATGGTTGTCAAAGGAAAGATGACAATCTACTTGTGTCCCCAGATTCCCTTATTACCTTGTCAGTTTTAAGGGGGTAACACTGATGTGGTAGTTTGTGGGTACTTTGTTTTCACCAAAGGAGATTACTATGCATTCTTCCACATTGAGCTTGAGGATTCTGACACCGCACATCTGTCTTATAGAGTCCCTTCTGGAGAATATTTGTGTCATCTGGGGAATCTATTATGGCAAACACTTTACAGTTCCCAGCAAACTTAGTCAACCACAACCCTCCTGTGTTGGCATGTACTTTTGAGAAGTCTATACCAAACAGGACGGAACCCAGGACTGAAGCCTGGGGGACACCAGTTGTTACAGGTGTAGAGTCTGACATGTAGCCAGCAACTCTTAATTTGTGGGATCTATCTGTGAGCCAGTTTGCAATCCATCTTGTGATGTATGGATTCATGCCCAGGTTGGTGAGTTCATCTATGATACCTGACTGGGGAATGGTGTCAAAGGCCTTAGCAAGGTATAGGTAGGCTGTGTGTAGCTCATTTCAATCATCTGTAGCCTGGGTAACTGTCTCAAAGAAATCCACCTAGTTCAGGAGGCATGATCTGCATTTGACAAAGCCAAACTGGGTGTGCTCAACTATGTGAAGGTTCCCAATGTCTTTATTGTTGACTTCCATTGTGATTGGCTCCATTGCCTTGCAGATCAGTCTCATCAGGTTCATAGAGCGTGAATGCCAAGGGTCTTTTGTGGCCCCACCCCTGTGGAGTGGGAAGAATGTTGCTGTGCAACATTCTATGGGTACATATCCTGTAGAGAGCATGTAGAGAGAGTTGTAAGTATCCTTAATGAATATGGATACATCCCCACCCTATGTGCTATGATCCAGGTTCTGATGCTGGAATGTATGGAATGAGTAGTATCCTGGTAGTGCTGGTGTGCTCTCTGGAGCCTTGAACTAGTTACTTCACAGATATCAATATTCTCCATTCTGCCTCAAGTGTGTGCATCTGGAGGCTGAGACTTCTGGCAATGAGTAGCATCTAGCTCACTTTGTTGTTATTTGTGTTGGTTACGGGGTTTGGTATATCCTGAGTGACCGGTGCTCCACACCTGAAGTCAATGCCTCATTGGTCCGATCTGACCATAATCTAATTACCCTACATATCCACATTCTGCCCCCACCCCCCATTAAGGAAACCATGTTAAAAAATATTTCCAAAGACAACTTCATGATTCTTAAGACAGAAGTGGTGAACTTCAGGACACCCATGCAGATGGACAATATAGTTACAACTACTGAATCCTACACAATTGCACTTTATAAGCACTTACATGAATGCATGGAGCGTGCTATCCCAAACAGAACCAAGACGCTATCCTCCAAGAAAAGGAAGCCAATCTGGTGGTCCCCTGCCATAAAACAACTGCACAACAGAAGGAAGAAACTGTTGCAAAAGAGGGTAAAACACACGAGTGGAGGAGCTCCCTGGTCAGCCTCAGTAAGAAGCTGTGATCCCTGATAAAATCCTCCAAAGCTAGTTACGAAAACAAAATCGCCACTGATTCTAAAGACAACCACAAAGCATTCTATAGCTATGTCAAGAATCTCAATGGCAGCACTCAGATCTGCTCTGAGTTACAGCACAATGGCACTAAATATACAGACCCAACTGATATTGCCAACATCCTGGCAGATAGGATCAGTGTTAACTTTACCCCCCTCTCATCCATGAAAGAGCCCATCTCTACACCAGAAGAATGCAAAGTTGCTGTCATCATGGCTGCACAGGTGAAAACCACTCTCCAAAGCCAGGAACACAGCATCCATGGGATCAGATAACATCCCAAGCTGCGTTTTACATGAACTACAGAACGAACTGGCACCACACCTAAGTACCATGTTCAATCATAGCCTCACCTCAGGCTTTGTGCCTGCTGAATAGTGCACAGTGACGGTTATTCCACTACACAAGGGCGGAGCCACCACGGACCCTGGGAACCAGCGCCCCATTAGCCTGATGAGCCTGGTCTGCAAGGCCATGGAATGTATCATCATGGAACTTATAAACAAAGACATTGGTAATCTCCAAACTCTGAACCACAACCATTTCGGGTTTGTAAAAGGCAGATCATGTCTCCTAAATCTGATAGACTTCTTCAAAGCAGCCTCCAAAGCAGTAGACAATGGTAAGGTAGTTCACACAGCCTATCTAGATCTTGCCAAGGCTTTCAACACCGTTCCGCACTCTGGAATTATAGATAAACTCACTAAACTAGGTATAAATCCCTATGTCACAAGATGGTTTGCCAACTGGCTCACTGACAGAACCCACACTGTGAAAGTAGCAGACTCCAAGTCCGACTTCAGACTAGTGATAAGTGGTGTACCACAGGGTTCAGTCTTGTGTCCTGTCCTGTTTGGTATCTACTTCCCTGAAGTATAGGCTAACACAGAATGTCTTTGGCTAATGAAGTTCCCAGATGACTGCAAACTAGGAGCCATAATCGAAACTACTAACGATGTGGACATCCTACAAAAGGGCCTCACTGAGACAGATGCCTGGTGTCAAAGCCATGGCCTCAAGCTCACTGTCAAAAAGTGCATTGCCATCCCCTTTGGTAAAAACTCTGTACCCATGAACTACAACATAGGCGGTAGTATACTTAACACTGAAAGTGTGATAAGAGTCCTTGGGACACAGGTGGTCAGTAGACTCTCCTTTGATAATCACATCACTACAGTAGTCAGGAAATCCTTTGACGTGGCGCACCTCATCACAAAAGGGTTCTCATGCAGAAAAAAAAAGAGGTCATTGTTCCCCTCTACTCATCACTCATTAGATCCATTATAGAGTACAACACCCCTTTTGGTATGTACCTCACAAGACATCTACAACAACTGGAAAGCCTGCAGAAATACCTCACAAAGAGGATTAGTGGCCTCAAATACATGCCCTACACAGACCGTCTCAAAACACTCCAACTTTACTCTGTCGCATATTGCCTACTCAGAGGTGATCTCTGCCTAACATACAAAGTTATGTCAAACACAGAGCTGTTGGACATGCTCCACTTAAAGAAATCCCAATCCCTCTGAGCTTTGGCCCCAAAACCCGGACTGAAATACAAAAGGAGGGGGTGTATCCATTTTCATAAAGGATACCCACACCTCCAGGTTAGTGGCACAGCACGAGGCCTTGGAGACCATCCAAGTGCAACTAACAGTGGGCAAAGCTGCTTATCAGATCATAGCCTGCTACAGATCACCTACCTTGTCTCAGGACCCTCACTCAGCATTCCTGAGAACACTGGAAAATATAAAGGTCCTACCAAACACCATGATATTAGGAGATTTCAACTACCCAAACATTAACTGGGAGAATTACTCAAGTACAAACTCCTTTGCCCAATGCTTCCTAGAGTTTATAAACTCAAACGCCCTGGAACAGTTGGTCACCATGCCCACTAGAGGTGACAACATACTGGACCTGATCATCACCAACATGGCGGAATCAGTGTTCCACACCAGTGGTAAACCCCTCGCTGGTAAGATCAGATCATAAAGTGATCACACCGGACATCCATATCCCGACCCACCCCCAGTCAAGGAAACCACTGTGAAAAACTTTTTCAAAAGCAAACTTCACACTTCTCAAGACCAAAGTGGAAAGTTTCAAAGGCCCCTTGCTACAGGATAATGCTATCCAATCCGCAGAATCCTTTACAAGTGCATTATATGAGCATCTACAGGGATGCATGGATTGAGCCATCCCGAGTAAAACCAAGACTCACTCCTCCAAAAAGAGGAAACCAGTCTGGTGGTCCTTGGCCATAAATAAGCTATACAACAGAAGGAGGAAACTACTACATGATAGAGCAAAATTCCAAAAAGGCATCACTGATCATTATTAGCAAGAAACTATGATTGCTCATAAAATCATCCAGGCCAGTTTCTAAAGAAAAATTGCCAAGGAATCTAAAGATAACCACAACACCTTATTTAGCTGTATTAAACATTTAGGTGGCAATTCTCAGATATGCTTTGAGCTAGTGCAAAATGGCAAAAAATACAATGAACCAACTGACATTGCCAACATCCTGGCAGACAAGTTTAGTGCAAACTTCACCCCCCCTTACCCCCAAAAAGGCCAGTGTCCATCCCAGAAGAATGCAGAGCCCCAGACATCACAGACATGCAGGTAAAAACAGCCCTCTCCAAAGCTAAGAACACAGCATCAATGGGACTGGATGGTGTCCCAGGCTGCATCTTACATGAGCTCCAAAAGGAACTAAACCCTCACCTAAATTCACTGTTCAGACTCAGCCTTACCACAGGCTATGTACCCAAAGAATGGTGTACAGCAACAGTCATTCTGCTCCACAAAGGTGGTGCCACAACAGAACCTGGGAACTATCACCCTATAAGTCTGACCAGCCTGGTCTGCAAAGCTATGGAGCAAATTATCATGGAACTCATAAACAGAGACATTGGGAAGCTCCAGACACTGGACCCTACCCAATTCAGCTTTGTTAAAGGCAGATCCTGCCTCCTAAACCTAGATGACTTCTTTGAAACAGTTACCAAGGCCATAGATGAAGGGAAGGTAGTCCACACAGCCTACCTGGACCTCACTAAGGCCTTTGACACCATTCTCCACTCTGGCATCATAAACAAGCTTACCAGCTTGAACATTAACCCTATGTCATGAGATGGGTGGCCAGCTGGCTCACAGATAGAACACACATGGTCAGAGTTGCTGGTGCCATGTGCGACTCTAAACCAGTCACAAGTGGCATCACACAGGTCTCAGTCCTGGGACCCCTCCTGTTCAGTATATACTTCTCTGAGGTACAGGCAAGCACTGGAGGACTATGGCTGACCAACTTCGCAGATGACTGCAAACTGAGGGCAATAATCGACTATCTGGCTGACACAGACATCCTCCAGAAGGGTCTTACAGAGACAGATACCTGGTGTCAAAACCATGGCCTCAAGCTGAATGCCAAAAATGCATAGTCATCCCCTTTGGAAAAAACAAAGTGCCCACGAATTACCACATAGGTGGTAATCCCACTAGGTACGAAAAATGTAATTAGGGACCCAGGGAACCAGTTAGATAGTAACCTCTCCTTTGATAATTACATTGCCAAAGTGGTTACATATTCCTTCTATGTAGCCCACCTAATCACAAAAGTGTTCACCCCTAGATCAAGAGAGGTCAATGTGCCCCTCTACTCATCACTCATTAGGCCCATAATAGAATACAATGCCCCATTTGGTATGTACCTTAATTGGCACATGCAACAGCTGGTAAGACCACAGAAGTACCTCACCAAGAGGATCATGGGCCTCAAAGAGATGTCCTATGCAGCTCAACTAAAGAAACTCCAGCTCTACTTGGTTGCTTACTGCCTGCTCAGAGCTGATCTATGCCTGATGTATAAGGCCATGTCCTACCCGGAATTAATGGACATGCTCCACCTCAAGAAAAACAAATCTCTTAGAGCCACACACTCCAGTGAATTAAACCTCAGCAAAGCAATAAACATGACGTGCTGGAGGGATAGATTCCTGTCCCAGAGACTTCCCTTGCTCTGGAACAGAATCCCAGTTGATGTTAGGCAGAGCCCCTCGCAGACTCTCTTCAAGAGGAATCTTGACGAGTGGATGGGAAATTGTAAATTTACCCCTGGGATCACTTCAGTGGCCCTGCTAGACAGAGGCCCAGGAAACTAATTTGAAAGGGAGGCGAAAGCCAACACATTCTGGTTAGGCTTATAAATGCCCTTGGGCAGATAGCCTAGTATCTACCTATTAACCTACACGCTCTAAGGACCTAAACCTTGTCACCACAATAAACAGAACATGCCGGAGGGATAGATTCTGGTCCCAGAGACTTCACATACTCCAGAATAAACTACCTATCTATATCAAACAAAGCTCCTCATTAGCACTCTTCAAGAAAAATCTTGATGACTGGATGGAAAATATGAAATTCACCCTGGGGATCACTTCTGTGTCTCTGCTCGACAGTGGCACAGGAAAATACATTTCTTGGGTGGCAAAAGCCAGGATACCTTTTTGGCTGGGCTTGTATAGGCCTCAGGGCCGATAGCCTAGTACCTACCTATGAACCTATGAACCTTTGAGCCTTGCCTAAAAAAGGTAATATGTGGACAGCAAGAGCCTTGGCCAGTATTCAGAAGCATAGGGGCAACAGATGCAAACCATCTGTAGCGAAGCAACAAGGCTTGTCTATCATGTCATCACAGGCAGACAGAGACTGGATCCCCTTTGAATGACACCAGAAGCTCAGCCAATTGTTGAAGTTTATCATATTTCTGTTATATTGTGGTATCATGTAGGTGAAGGTAAGATGCTACTCAAGGTTTGACCCTGTGTGTGTCAGCATGTGGTGCATCAACCCATATATGATATGGTCATGGCCTATGCATACAATACACTCAAAATACACCTAGTATGATAAGCCTGCTGAGGTTAGCAAATGTGAAAAAAACCTTTGTGCAGACTGTCAGCAAGTAATGTCTGTATTGCACCCTGTAACTCCATATTGCTTGCTGAAGTGTAAAGAAGTACTCAGTTTGGGTTAAGAACACCGCAATTGCCAACTGTGTGTGTGTGTGTGTGTGTGTGTGTGTGTGTTTGTGTGTGTGTGTGTCTGTCTGTCTCTCCCTGGGGAGGAGCAGCCTTTTTGGAGACTACTCACACACCTTAAAAGTGGTATACTTATCTTTGTCAAGTCTGATGATATCACCATCCTACAACTATACCTGTAGAAAGGTGAAATCTCAGTAATGTGTGTAGTGTGTCGTGTAAATGTGTACTGCTGTAGTGTCATAATGTAGTTATGTAGGGATTTGAATCCTGTACTTGCCAACTTAGTGTGTGTGTCTCCCTGGGGAGGAGCAACCTTTTTGGAGACTACTCACACACCTTAAAAGTGGTATACTCATCTTTGTCAAGTCTCATGATGTCACCATCCTACAAATATACCTGTGGAAAGGTGAAATCCCAGTAATGTGTATAGCTCATCGTGTAAACGCATACAGCTGTAGTATCATGATGTAGTTAGGAAAGAGTTTGAATCTCGCACTTGCTGACTGTGTCTGTTCTCCAGGTGTGTGACACCGTTGGCCAATGTGGAGTGGGTTTTGATTTTTCTAGTGTATGACATATCACAATGACAACTGTATGTGCATTACACATGTAAGGTAGCTGTGGGGCAAATCCATATACATACATGTGACCTCATGTATTTCATAGGTGGGTACTCTGTTTTCTCCATGAATGCATGTGTTATCTTTGCCAGAGCGTGCTGGCACTTTTGAGACCTTAGGTCACTTCTGTATGCTTGTAACAAGCTTAGCCACTGCAGTGATCCCTGGGCTACATCTTCCATTTCACATCCAGTCATCACTGTTTCTATTGAAGAGTGTGAGTGAGGGTTTATGCTTGAGGTATATTTGAAACCTGTTCCAAAGCAAGCAAAGTCTGGCAAAGATGACTAATCATTTTAGGTGTGCAACAACCTCTGTGGATCTGCATGCAAACCCTTTATTGCTTATGTGCTCCACAGAGGGATTTCCAAAACCCTTTGGTAATGTGATCATCAAAGGAGAGATGACTTAACACATGGCTCTATGTATACATAAGTACCTGTTCCACATTTTGGGGAATACTACCTATGTGGTACTCTGGGGATACTGTGTTTTCTAAAAGTAGATAACTATGCTTTCTTAGGCTTATAGCTTTACAGCATGAGTTTGACACCAGGTATCTGTCTGTATGATGCCCTTTTGGAGGATGTGTGTGTCATCTGGAGAATAAAGTATAGCCCACAGTATGCATTGTCATCAGACATGGGCAGACATATCCCTACTGTGTTTGCTTGTACCTAAGAAAGCTATATGCCAAACAGGAGTGGTCCCAGGACTGAGTGCAGGTGAATACCACTTGTTACTGGCATAAAATAGTACATGGAGGCTGCAAATGTTACTGTGTGTCCTACATCTGTGCGTCAGTTGTCAAGCCATCATCTAACAATCATTTATGGTCAGTCTGTTGAGGTTATGTATAATACCAGTATGTGGGATGGGTATGAATTGCTGGTGAACTATAGCTTGGCTGTGTTGACCTACCCTCCCTCACCTATAGCCTTGTTGACTGGCTTGAAGTCTACTAGGTGTAGGAGCCATGATCTGGCCTTTAGAAAACCTAAGTGGGTATGGTGCAGTGTTTGCAGGTTCATAATGTCTCTGTTAATGAGTTCCATAATGCTGTGCTCCATAGCCTTCCCGATAACATTGGTCTGGCTTATAGGGTGAGAGTTTCCAGGACCTGTTGTAGTTCTACCCTTAATCAATTTATGTTAACATTTGCACTGGGTATGATGAGGGTGGACAGGTTTAAGAATAAGTATATTAGAGGGTCAGGCCAGGTTTGAAGGTTAGTAGACCATGCCAGATAGGCAGAATTAAGTTGGTTTGTACATGTGCTGAGGAGGGATGCAGAGTATATTGTGAAATAGATGCTAAGGATGAAGCCGCCAGGTAATAGGAAAAGAGGAATGCCTAAGATGAGGTTTATGGCTGTGGTGAGAGAGGACATGCAGGTGGATGGTGTGATAGCGCAAGATGCAGAGGCCAGGAAGAAATGATGTATTGTGGCGACCCCTAATGAGAGCATCTGAAAGGAGAAGAAGACATTGTAGCTCAACCCTTGTGGACTGTAAACACCATTACCGTGTGTCATTCCACAAGTATGTAACCTGTATAGAGGCTGCATCTGGACTGAGCTTTTAGGTGAGTGGTGACTTCATATGTCAGCTTGTATATGACACAGCCAGGGACACTGTCCAGTACCATTGCCACTGTGGTGTGTACTTTGTTAAAGAGATGTTTTAACTAGAGTGTCTGTGAATCATCAGGTTTTACATTCTTCAGGTCTGGAAATGTGGCCCTTGTGTAATGACAGGGTGGTGAAATCTGCATTCAAACTGTCTGACAAGGAATTGGTAATGTCAGTCAGATAAGTGTACTTTGTGACCATTTACATTAACTGTGACCCGATCTGAGATTTTCCCTGTAGATTATGAACAACACTGAAGAAAGCTTTAGTGTTGTCTTTGGAATCCTTGCCATTTTGTATTTTGAAGCTTGCCTTGTATGTTTATTGAAGGATTCTATTTTCCCAATGATACTGACCAGAGAGGTTATCCCTTCTTGGTATGTAACTCTTTTGGTACAATTTCACACCTTCTATTATATATTTAGTTTATGGCAGGGGTCCATGAGACTAATGCACTTTTACTGTATAAGTGAGAATTTATTGTGTTTGTGATAGCATGGTCCATGCAACCCTGTAGGTGAACAGTGTGCATTAATAATGGATTATGCAGCTGGGACAGTGTTAACCTTAGTAATGCAAACCAATGACAGATAGCAACAACAGCATCACCCACAGCACAGTGTCAACCCATGTCATACACACACATGTGTACTCAAGTTCCAACATGGGTGTAGTACAATGCATACTGGCCACCAAAAGAAGGTATGGAGTGTTAACACTGGCCAATACAGGGCATGTCACCCTGCCCATGTGTCCAGTATGCACGTACATGCAGACAGTACACTTCCACCATGTTCACAAATGTACACCTGCAGACCTGTGCTGCCCACACCCCACACTTACTCTCCACTGTATAACACATGCTGACACAACTACACACATCAGCCAAGTGGCACATGGGCAAACAAAACACAATTAGAATAAACACTGGTGGAAACAATACAACATTGCTAATTACAGCTTTAATGCATCATGCCTGCTCAGCTACACCTTCAATGATATCATTACACTTTACTACTGACAACATGCTACACATTCAACCATTGCTATACTTTATTAAATTCACCCTGTGCATCAGCACCATGTTAGCCTGTTCCTGCATCAGTGTTACATTTGACAGGAGGTGGCACAGGTTTCATCATATGCACAGGGTGTGTTGTTGGTTTGCCAGAGGCCTACACTGAGCCATACAATCAACATGTGTGTGTGTGTGTGTGTGTGTGTGTGTGTGTGTGTGTGTGTGTGTGTGTGTGTGTGTGTGTGTGTGTGTGTGTGTGTGTGTGTGTGTGTGTGTGTGAGAGGGCCATGAGTACTGCTATGGGCCAATGTTGCTGTAATGTATGCGGGTATGTGTTTCCCTAGGTTTCTGGTTTATGTGTGTGTCTGCATGCACACAGTTCCACCATGTGGCTGCCATATACAGGGATTTGTGAGACAGCTACAGACTGTACCTGGCAGGCTTTACAGATCACCATCTCTGGCCACAGATACGGAACCTGTGCCTGGCAGGGGTGCTACAGACAGTATCAGGTACTAATCCAGACTGGGTACTATCCGAAGAGGTTGACATATGTCCACTGGATCCAGGTCCCTGCTGGGAATGGCCAGAGCCACGTGCATGTGGTCTTCTAGGATGGTCTATGGACAGCCCCCCAAACATTGCTGGGGCTGGTACTGGCACTACGGGAGTGGCTGTGACTTGCTGGATGTCCACGGCGACCTCAAGCTGTTGATGTTGCTGGCATGCTTCCACATCGGCATCTCAGCCATCTCACACTGTCCTGACACATGGACATGACATTGTGGAGGACATCCAATGTCTCACCCAAACGTCTACCAATGACCTCAGTGTAATTACGTATGGCACCTGCTAGGTCACATATACTGTCATTTACAGAGGTGTTATGAGCCGTCTGTGCCCTTAGTGCTTGTCTGGTGTACCGCTCCATTCGTGTATGTGCCTTCATGACAGCCTGGAACATGCGTGTGGTAGAAAGAGGTGTGGCACGTCTGCCAGGGGCATGATGACCAGCAGTGCTCTGACGAGAATCCCTGGGCATCTGCCTATGTGGTACCATTCCAGACATCTGGCTATGGCTGCTGTGTTCTGATACATGTGCCATAGATACCACACTGTCCCTCAGCTAAAGACAATGGTGATTATGGATGTACAGACAGTATGACTGTGTACATGAATGTGGCGGAGACTTGTGTACTGTCAATTGATGGCCCAACAACAGACCCTGACAAACCTGCCTGTGCCTCAACACACCTATCCTCATGATCACTATCTGTCTCAGTGACATCAGGTTCCCTGCTGTACTGAAACAGCCCCACCTCGGCACCTGTGAGAGGAAAACAGGAATCACACTTTAAGACCTGAACATGATGTCATACCACATGCCAACATGCGCACATGCACACACACAAAAATACACTCCTCCCTAAAGCAGACACACACAACACCAGCAATCTCAGAACATACACAATAGCAGGTGATGGTGGGGTACAGTATCACAAGCAAAACAGTCATATCACTCATGTCAGCATGCAGGACATGTGTTGCTCAACAGCATGCAGTGCAAGTGTAAACAGTCCTTGTTACAAACAGTATACATGGCTTTGATGCATGTGTTTTGTTATTAGGTGATGGGCCTCCCCCTGGAACACAATGCATACATGGACACAACATTGCTGTGCAGGTATTCAAAACTCAGTAGCATCACAAGACATATATGTGTCAGTGTGCAAATGTTGATTGGTATACATATTGTTTAGAGGTGCATATGTGTGCACACATGCAACATTAAGGTGTATAACAAGGTGTATAGCAATGAAAGCTATGTGTAGTACTGTGGTTACAATAACTGGATGGGGTATAGTACCATAGGCCACCATCATGAAGCATCATGTGGTGACTCAAGGCTACATATGTTCCCAAAACCAGCACTACTCATGCTGTACTGGAACTGTACTACCTTGACTACACTCACCATTTCACAAACAGTTGTTACATGAGTGTGTAAGGAGGCCAATAAGGAGCATTCCCTGACATGAATGTGTAGTGTGTTGCAGAGTGTTTAAATGCCACATGATAGGCCTCTACCCCTCAGGTATATTATGTGTAATGTGTGGATGAGATTTTGGATACTGGAGTATGTCTTTACAGAGGGTTTGGGAATCTTTTATGTGTAGCATGCTAAAATGCTCTGTGTATGACATAAATGTGTATGTTATGTGCATGTTGAGTATCAACTGTGCCTGTCCAATGGTCACTACAGGATAGCCACATTTGTTTGAGATGGTCTGGGTATTGCATGTGTCTGAGGCAGCTAATCACATTAGTGAGATGTGCGTGGTCTTACACCAAACATGCACAGCATGCATTATGGGTAGGTGTGTTACATGTGTACATGGCCTACACCTTAACTATGACATGCACTTTTTATTTACAATAATAAATGTAGAACACACTCACCAGCATATGTCCGCTGCCTTGATGTCACCCGAGAGGGACCTACATAGAGATGAGACAGTTTGTCAGTGGCCACAACTGTGGCATTGCTACTGTGTGTTTGCAATCTTACAGTACAACAACAGTTTACATTCACAGGGCTACAGATTATGTTCCAAATTATCAGTATTGCACAACAACAGGCTCCACATCTTTTAACAACACACTCCAAATCTCACATATGCATGATCTACCAATACAGATAACTGTAGTCTACAGATATGCCATGTTACCTGCATGCCCCATGTGTGCTTGCTGGGTCGCTCCAACCTCCATCATGGTGTATGCCTGCTACTGTTGTTGTTGGGCAGGTGCCACCAGGCTCAGGAGCAGCTCCTCCACTCTGGTGAGGGGGGATGGATATTAACACCACCTCCTGTTGCAAGCTGATGTCTCCGCACATCAGCAGCATGCAGACGGACATGTCTGAGAAGATCACTGCAGTGGTGGCGTATCTGCTCATATGTCCAGTTATGCAGGCCTACTTCATTTACCCTGCAGACAACATCTTGCCACATTGCAGTATGTTCCTGCTGGTCCTGGCTGGTTCATGAGGACATACTGGTAGTAATTATATCGTCTTCAGCACTACTGTAAGTGGGGTTCCTGCAATGTGCCATGATCCCTGGAAGACATAAATACAAAAATATGTCTGAGCAAGTCATATGGCACATTTAACATTATACAGTACAGATATCACTAAACAGCCATGTATAGCAACCTATTAGCTAAACAAGAGTGAAACACTTTAACTGCCACTTATTACTGCTCACCCCACAACTACTTGGAAGTGCCTGGCTCACTCTCAATCTAATGAACCATGGTCTGCACAGCAACAAAATAAAATCTCTATATAAGACTCTACAAGAGTACCTGGCACACTGTATGCAACACGATGCATTACCTAGCCACAGCAGATATACATCAAGCTGATGTGTAAAGAAATATATCATCCATCACAATGAGTGTAAGGTCCAGTAAATGTATTACTATTATACCACACAACTTGTTAATGGCAAACCCTTGTCCAAAATATGTGCACAATTGGGAATATAGGTCGCATGCTGCTGTAGTACACTATGAATGTTGCTAGATATGCAGTTATATGTTTTACCACACATATGTCAAAGGACATGTTACAGACATACCCGCACACACATCAGACATAATTACAGGACACAAAGGTATGACAACCCAAATAAGCTTTCAGTGTGTACTATACAGTACTGTGTGTCAGTAATTACACAACCTTAATCTTGAGAAATGTAATCTGTGATGAATACAGGGACCACACAAAACAGTGGATGCAAGCACTGTGGACATATACCATACTTTGCTGTACAGGCCCAGAGCTTCAAGTAGTACTACAGAACACACACGATTTAGAGTCAACATCAGTACCAATCAATAATCATAGATGTAGTGCTTTAGCCTCCAATGACACACCCAAGTTAAAACCAAGGGACTTAATCACACTGTATGCAACAGCACTTTTTCTGCCTAGCAACATAATACACAGCTTTTGCTAGGATCAAAGCAAGGACCCATAATACCATGACATAAACAGTTTCCCACTAAGTTATCCCACCGATACATATCTTTGACGTATTCACAAACACATTGACCATCACAGTCAGTTAACAGTGCAGAGAATGTTTTGCAACAAGTAGATGTAGGTGTGTATGAGTATATATATATATATATATATATATATATATATATATATATATATATATATATATGGGTCTACTTTCTATCACCGAACTTCCGATTCACCGACACACAAGTTACCGACCCCAAACAACCGAAAACACACAACACCGACAAACACCAACAACTCAAAAAACTGAACACCACTGCACCGACACAAAAAACGTCAACTACACATTGCACACAATAACATATCCACTAACCTTAACCTAAACCCTAACCCTAACGTCCGACACTACCACACACTTACCCAACCCGCACCCTAACCCTAACTCACTTAACCCACCCTAAAACATTCAGCCCATCACTATCGCACACTCACTCCACCCGCATTCTAACCCTGCCACACTTAACCCTTCCCTACACTGCTCTACGTCACTTCCACACACTTACCTTACCGGAACCCTTAGTCCGACACTACCCCACACTCACCTTTCCCACACCCTAACCTAAAATCCCTCACTATCGTACACTTACCTGTCCACTCCCCAATCCTAAATCTTTCACTTTCGCACACTTACTGGATCGCACTCACACGCTGCCGTTGTCGGTCTCTCAGCTGTCGGGATATCGCGTTTTCGGTAACCTACCTGTTCGGTCGTTCCGTCTCGGTCTTCCAGGTGTCGGTGACGTGGTGCTTCGGTTAGTCGAAGTAGACCCATATATACACATATACACATCCATTGGTGTATATATACATATATATGTAGGCACATATACATTTCACCTTTCATAGTGAGAATATCAATTATACAAAGTATGTGAGGTTCACAGTAATGTAATAAAATCACACAGTCTTGGGATAAATGCATTGAAGGTGTTCACAGCCCAGGTAGCTTTAACAGGCCTCACTGGCTTCAACATTGCAAACTGAACAAAGCACCCACAGTGTTTAACCACCACATGTCATATACCAGCACTGTATGCTGTCGTGTTTGTCACACACATACTAACCTTCACCAACATATATCTCTCCACCCTTCACAAACAGTTGCAATATGTCCCCTGCTCTATGCACATATACAGATGTGAATATATATGACACATATATATTTCTCCATATGTGTGTTGCATAGATACACAAGGTCCACACTGTTGTAAGTCCCTGGACCTCACAGCTGAACTGTTGGGCCTTGCTGCAACACAAACAGGTGTCACATATGAACACACACTAACATTAGGGGGGTATATATGGCTACAAATGCTAGATAAGCATACTAGACTGCTACAGCAGTTGCGAATGCTAACCTACACTTTAATATGACTATCATGCATGTGTTGTTCTATCACACCCATGTTTATATAATGCCAGCACTAATCCCCCCAACAGCCATTGGCCACACTACTGTACAGAACACAGATAACATAGATCAGATCTTTGACATTTAATGCTGAGCTACACATTTCACAGGTATGTCCCACTGCCCACAGGTATACACTGTATTGTCCATAGCAGTAGTTAAGCAGGACATCTATGCATAAATAAGTACTGCTGTCACATATGAATGCTTCACATTATGTAGACTATTCTTCTATAACATGTACTACATGCCAGTAAATACATATGTGTCACATACCTTTCATTTGTATGATTTGGTAATATTTATTTTTCTTTTTCCTTTTCTCTGTCTCTCTCTCTCTCTGTCTCTCTCTCTCTCTCTGTCATTCTGTGCAATAGAGTGATTGAGTTTGTTGGCAGAGACTGCAGCCTGCATTTGTAGGTATTTGCACATGAGCATGTGATAGCCTCTGTACCAATTAGTGGCTACCACTTGCTAATTGCATGCAGCCTGATGTGTAGTAATTGCAGTAATCACTGTCATTGCAACCCAGTACTATAAATTGCTAACTCAGGTAGGTGTGGCCCTTTCATCTTTCCAAGATGGAGATCATCCTTGTTTGCTGTGGACATCATTGTTTAAGACAGAAGGTTGGTATAGTTCTTATATGAGAAGCCAGGGGTGTAGCCAGAGATTTACATTTTGTACTCAGACCTAATGTTGCTGCTTCCAGTACCCACTTGTCAGTGTAGAAATGTACTCATCCCTCAAAATGCTACCCCAAGATACATGGAAAGATGTACTTTCTTTTCAACTTTTACAATTAACTGCCATACAAAGCTAGTTATTGAGATGTATTCATTTGGCACAAGAATTGTGTGTGTACTGCTATACTGTGAATATTCATTTACTCAGTTATAAACAGTTTGTGCTTTTTTAGTGC
This sequence comes from Protopterus annectens, assembly GCF_019279795.1. Classification (NCBI taxonomy): domain Eukaryota; kingdom Metazoa; phylum Chordata; order Ceratodontiformes; family Protopteridae; genus Protopterus; species Protopterus annectens. The sequence continues at coordinate 921,284,855 of NC_056725.1, read as the reverse complement.
TGACATTAGCACAAGCTACTCAGAAAAACTGGACACATGTCAGTACTGTGAGTATGCTTACCTACATGACCCTGCACACACAGGCATATTCTACATTTGGGTAGGGGTGCAGAAGTACAGAGAGCATAAGTATTATTGTGTGGATTTTATCTTGCCGGACTTACAGGGTTGCTGTGTACATGTTAGTTTATCAAGGCAAGTAATCTGTCTGCGTAACTCCCAACTGTGGACCTATCCACGTGGTAGCTAGACAATAGCCTGTTATTTTTTGTCTGTGCACCACACAGGTCTTTTCAGCAGTAGAGCAATGGCATTGTTACAGTTGGTTGCTACCAGTACATGGCTACATCCATTTGTATTTCAGTGTTGTATTCCTACATAAGGGAATGCTTCCAAAACTCCTTCCAAAGCTATTTGCACAGTGTATAACAGCAGAAAGGCTGGTATGCCTCTGTGTTTCTGCCTGTGCCAGACCTCTCAAATACTCAGATACATATTTGAACAGATTCAGGGAAAAATAAGGAAAAAGTCAGGGACACCTTTAAAATGTTAGTGCCATTAAGTTGAAACACTGAGAGAATCAGAGCATATGAATTAATACACCTTTTCTGAAGTAAAAGAAGTGTCTTAACTCTTAATTATTGTCATTATTCATTAAGTGTAATTCACCACCTTTCTGGCCAAAGTCAGTAGTTTTAGGAGGGATTCAGAGGGACAGAGCTAAAATTTGTGTCAAAATCAGGGACATCCCTGAAAATTAGGGACAGTTGGGAGGTTTGGCCGCTGCCCTAAACAGATATGCCAGTATTTGTCCAGCTGTCATACTGTGTGGGGTTGTAAAGTGATGGTGTAACATTATTTTCTGCTAGAATGGCTGCTTCTCTCATCACAGTCATGTAATGTAATCCCACAACAACTGTTGGTAAAGATCCACCGAACAAGTTGTGTGGTATGGCATTCCTATTTTTCTTTTACATTCACTCATTCTGATGCATGATATATTTATTTCAGCACCAACTTGTATATTTACCTTGGCTTAATAGTACTTCATGTTGTGTAGTGTGTACAAGGTCCGAGGTTCGAGACTGACAGAGGCGTTTTATTTTGCTCCTGAGCAGAACAAGGGCCCTCACATACAGAGTGACTAAGGCACTTTTAAGCAGTTGTAAGCAGGTTTGCGTGGGTTTGCGTGATGTTTAGCAATGCTTAGCTAAGTGCAAACAAGCACACACTTGCGCAAACCCGCTAACTACTGCTTAATGGTGCTTACTCCCGCTAACCCCCACGCTCATTTCTTTGAAAGAAAAGAAAAATGGGGAGATAGGAAAGTGGTGAAAAAGGGGCACAAAGAGGGAAAGACAGTATGAAAAGTAGCTTGGAATGTGCAGGACGGGTGTAGGGAAGGTCCATAGCTGCCAATTTCTTTAACAGCAACAGCTGTGCATATGGAATAAATTTGGATTTAGATATGAAACCTTCAACCCCTGAGAGAGGGGTGAGGACAACAAAGTATGTTGTAATGCCAATTAAATTACATTTTATGTGTCCACTGGGCATGTGTGCAAAACAGGCAGCTATATATGGGGCGTAATTTTTTTTTTTTTTTGGGAGCAGATTGCCCTTTTTTTTTTTTCAGGTGAGAGTGGAATGTGGGGTAGGGGAAGTAGGTATATTTCAGGAGGTAGGTTGGACAGTTAAACAGACAACCAACCAAGAAACCAAAAGCAACTGAAAAAATCCCACGAAGTTACGAAGCTCAACCAAAGCAAGTTTATTGTGCAACAAATACGCAGGTTCTCCAACACTGACCTAGGTTTCATCACAAAAGGACTTCTTCAGAGTGTGTTGAACCTGCTAACATATGTACAATAACACAAATCAATAATCCAATTAATCAATAGTCCAATGAAGCAAAATTGTTTAATTAAAAACCTGATCACACCCAAGCGTTAACATTAATGAATATAACATATATCAAAAACAATATAATAATACAAAAGGAAATTGCTGAAACGCAATAATTAATGTTAAACACTATGTTAAAAACATATTAATATAATAATACTATGTAAGTGTATTGCAATCAACTTTAAAAAATGTAGCATAATACATATCTGGTTTACCTGAAGGACAATAAATATATACATCACATCCTGGTATATCACCCTATTATATGTTTGAGCCTCAAATAGGGTTTAATAGAAGTAAATTCATTCAAACCCGGATAGTGATGGGCATTTAATATCATCTGCCATTTGAGTTCACATACATCTAGGTGGTAATCTATCAGCCTACCTTGTTGATCTTTAATTAATTGTTCTATAACACAAAAAGAAAATTTATGATCATTGTGTGCTATAACATGTCGAGCTAGGACATTAGTGGACCTTTTATGTTGGATATCTAAGAGGTGCTCCCTTATCCTTTCCCTAAATCTCCTGCACGTTTTGCCCACATAAAATGCCGTACATAACTGACATTTAGCAAGGTAAATGATGTTGGAAGAATAACAGTTAAATGTACCCCCAATTTTAATATGTGTGTTGTTAATCGTTATCTTGCTTGTTGTGGGCAAAATGAATACACATATTGAACACCTACCACACTTAGAATTACCTTTGATTTTACATGTCATGTTATCCCTTACTATACTACTTCTCTCAAACATCTCCTTGAGAGCTCTATCCTTACGGAAAACAAATTTGGGTTTGCGTATGGCAAAACCCTGGAAATCTTTAAGTCTAACAAAAGACCTCCAATTCTTTTCAATGATCTTAATTATGTCATCGGTGTCGGCATTAAATGTAAGAACAAACAGGAAATATTCATCACGTATGTCAAACCTCTTGTTGTCACTAAGATTGTGACTAAAAAGATCTTTCTTACTCTTAAGTATAGGTTGAATATGTCCACCTTCTCTCTTGAGTTGTACTTCCTTCCTGACCTCATCACATATGGACCTGGGATAACCCCTATTTAGGAAGAGTTTGGTCATAAAATCCAATTCTACTTGAAAATCCAACTCTTCACTGACCATACGTGCTGCCCTGACCATTTGACCTTTAATAATGGCTCTTTTTTGATGTTCCGGATGCCAAATGTCAAAATGCAGGTAAGAATTGGAGAACGTGGGTTTCCTGAAAATTTTTGATGTAAGAAGACTTTTTTCTTTGTTGTAAGTCAAACATACATCCAAATACGTGATCCTCTCCTGATTAATTTCATGAGTAAATTTCAAAAACCAAACAGTTTGATTTATATAATTAATGAAGGCATCCAAAATAATCTTTTCACCTTGCCACACAATGAAAATATCATCCAAATATCGCGTGTATATTTTAATGTCTGAATTATATTCACTACTGAGGACAAAGTTGGTCTCCCAAAATGCCATGATGTAATTTGCATAAATGGGGGCGCACGCTGCCCCCATTGCCACACCTGTACACTGGCGAAAATTGTGACCTTCAAAGAACAAAAAGTTATTACGTAACGCTAACTCCATTAGTCTTACATAAGTATTAATCTGTTCTTGATCATAAACCCCAGTAGCAAATAGTTGTTCTTCCAACCAAACTAACCCCACTTCATGTGGGATAACGGTGAACAAATTGACCACATCAGTCGTCACAAAGACAATATCTTCCTGTGTGTCAAGTTTTTTAATTTTGTCTAAAAAATGCCAGGAATCTTTAGTGATGTGTGGAAGACTATTTAATCCTATTTTTAGCTTGGAATCCAAAAACTGACTTATAAAAGAAAACTTGCTTCTTTTACCATCTACAATCGGTCTGAACCAAACATTGTTCAGTCCTTTGTGAATTTTTGGAATTCCAAAAATCCCACTCACAACTGGGAATTTGTTGGTCATAAACTCAAATTCATCCTCATTAGTTTCACCTTGTAGAAGCATGTCTTCAAGGGCCAATTCAATCTTTCTATATGCTTTATGGATTTCATTAATGCTCACCTCTGTGTAATTATCATCCATAAGCATATTGAGCATTTCATTTTCATAGTCCAACTTGTCCACTATAACTACTCCGCTGCCCTTATCAGGCTTCATTACACGAATGTATTTGTTGTTACATATATAGTTAAGGCTATCAAAATTATCTTGGGTCATATTGCCTAAATGTACTGTTTGGCTGAATCTGTAGTGTTCTCTAATATCCTGCTCACATAAGCTTTCAAACAATTGTACAATATTATTGTAAGGTGGATTAAAATAACTTGGCTTATGTAAATTTGTTACGGTCAATGTGCGCTCACTACTGTCCTTAAAACCATAATAAGCCAATAAATTCATTTTGTGAGTAAATAACTTTAAATCTATAAGAGTGTCTACTATTCTGCCATTTCTACAAGGGACAAAATTGAAACCTTTGGATAACATATCAGCATGCTGTGTGTCAAAAACTGTACTGGAGTAATTGTATAATTTGAAATCTTGTGCGTTGTTGTACAATATTGTAGGATTAGACAAGGAAGCTTGTACGTGAATATCCTCAGCTGGCCCATGTGTTGAACTGTCGAACATGGACTCAACTTCAACCACTATTTTATTATGATTTCCCTCAGATAAATCCAGTTGTACTACTACATGTTGTTGGTCTAAAAATCCTGCATTATACTCTAAATGACAAGCATTGTCATTGTTGATACATGAGTCTAATGGTTTGAGTGCATTACTGGTCAAACCACGATGTATCTGAAAATCAGCTGTCACTCTATTGGTTTCATTAACCATAGTATGAGTACTCATTTGTAACAACGCATCGTCATCAGAATCAATGGGAAAATCAACAAAAAAATCGTCTGCATTGTCACGCGACAATCTATGAGATGGATCACCTAAACAGTTTACATCTGAATGCACATTCTCCATATAAGACAAGTCAATACCACTTCTCAATTGTTCGTCACAACCTTTGGTCAATACTTCACATAAATCAATGAGGGGAGAATAGGTGTCATCGACCAAAAGAGAAGAGGAATGGTACACCCCCTTCCGTGTTGACCCAACCAAAACACTGTCTTTCCGTTTAGTTGCAAACTGTGTAGGACAAACGTCTGTGCAGGAATAGTCAATAAAAAAGTTCTCAGTAAAGGAATTGGAATTAGTCACATGGTCCACATGAATCTGGTCACTTACTGTTGTACAATTAGCCAAACTAAATTCAATGTCAATGCAAGGATAGTCAAATCGCATAGGGGTAATTGCACAACTTTGGACTCTATGCCCAGAATCTACAAACGCTTCACTACTTGAACAAACAAAACAATTAACATCACATAGAGATGCGTTGTGTACCCAGAAAATCTTTTTAGCTACCTTCGTGTTGTTCCCGACCAGTTCCGTTCTTGATTCCCCATCTGATAGTTCGTTTTGGCCCTTGTTCCTGTATAATAACCCTCGTTGTTGTCGCGTACTGGTCCTTGCTGTCTGATTCTCTCCGAACGTCTCGGGATGTCTCCTAAAGGGTCCTCCCCTCGATTAAGAGGACTATTGAAGCTTGCTGGTGTTTCCGACACCGCCCCTTCCTCCAGATCTCCACTCGGATTGGTTAAACCATCCGCTTCCAAATTTTGAACTTTTCCCTTTACATCTAGGGGATAAACTTTACCCTTCCGATATAATTGGATATCACGCTGTAATTTAGCAAATTTCTTATTGTATAAGGTATCACAACACTTGTCAATGTCCTTTACTATATTGACATAATTAGTGAAGTATTGATCAAATAAAAGATCTTGCGTGATCTTAGAGTCAACCACGTCCAGCTCACTGAGCAACCCCTCAATTTTTAGGTTATTGTACTTCACCATGATTTCCATTATTTGCACACCAGTCGTGTCAAATAACTTATGTAGTTCTTTTATCATGTCCAAATTATGTGTTTAACATTAATTATTGCATTTCAGCAATTTCCTTTTGTATTATTATATTGTTTTTGATATATGTTATATTCATTAATTTTAACGCTTGGGTGTGATCAGGTTTTTAATTAATCAATTTTGCTTCATTGGACTATTGATTAATTGGATTATTGATTTGTGTTATTGTATATATGTTAGCAGGTTCAACACACTCTGAAGAAGTCCTTTTGTGACGAAACCTAGGTCAGTGTTGGAGAACCTGCATATTTGTTGCACAATAAACTTGCTTTGGTTGAGCTTCGTTACTTTGTGGGATTTTTTCAGTTAAACAGACAAGACAAACAAGATGCATACAGGGGCAGTATATGACACATGTGGTGGGTGAATACCTTTGACGGGGAGGGATGTTTGGAAATCGCAAGCCCATGAGCCCACAGATGGAAACAGTGGGACTGAGGTCCCCACCCATGGGCAGTCACCACTGCACCTTCACAGCCCAGAGGATGGCTGTTCTGGGGGCTGTGTAGGAGGGGCAGGCTGACCCGGGAGTTGAGCCACTCGTGCCTCAAGCTGGCATAGAGGTTCTGCAACAGAATGTTCAATCTCTCTACGCACCACAGCCTGGACCGTTCGAAGGGTGATAGGTGGCCCTCCTCCACCCACGCTTGCACGGGGGGCCAAGCCCCATCCCCTGCAGTGCTTCCACCTGAAGGTGGCACAGGGCCAACGGAGGAGGAGGTACCAGGCTGGGCACCGGACCTGCTGGTGCCAGGTGCCATGGCCAGCTGAGGTGGGACAGGTGGGTCCACTGGGACCGGCCTTCCCATACGAACTATGTTTTGGAGGGTTTAATAAAGACAGGGGTTAGTAACAGTCAACAGCATTCCCAATTAGTTATAGCAGCATGCAGAAGTATTCCCATTATCCCAACACACCAGATTTTCAACAGTTGAAAAGCAAGCATAACACGTGCATATATAGAACAATAGTGGACATTACAACAGCATGCAGGTTGAATTGATGGCAACAGGCCACCAATATTGTGGTATTTTAACAGGGCACATGCATAGAAATAAATGCAATTGGTTTAAGTAGGACATATGTCCCAACAAATGTTTTGAGATTAGACATACCGCTTGAGGTGTGGAATTGCATTCTTTATGCACATACAGTAGGGTGGAAAAGGAGAGCTCAATTAACAACTTGTATATCCTTCTAGTTTTCACTACATTCCTATTAACTGTAGTTATATGTCCCTTCCATGTATTATTACACTACCCATTGTCCTTATATTGTGCAATTGGATTTTGCTAGATCATTCTATACATGGACTGTATCTTACATACAAACTGTCCAAGATGCAGATGTTACTGCTACATATTTTGAGAGTTGCTCACACACACTACTGCTAAGATGGTACACCAACAGCTCTACTTTCATATAATTATTTAGATATGTTCAGGTGAAAGTATCAGTTATATGTTAACAGCTCCCTACATTTCTGGCAGCACACCGACATTTCTGGGGAACAAAATACCAAGCTACTCATGTGCCAGATTAACATGTACATGCTGGGCATGAACCAACAGTTGAGGGCTGTAAATATGCATAAAAACTACTGGCACTCCCTTCATTCACGTTATATGGGCCTACCGAAGTGTGGGTTAACACTGCTTAATACAACAGTACTATTTTAAAATGCAACAATACAACAACATATCAAAGAAAATGACACAGACGCACTCCAGGAATTATACTTTTATTAAAGGATTATTACACCTTATTTATTGGGTTAAAACACTTTTTGAAGGCTCTCTCATTTATTTTATATAACAGTACATGCAGAATAATTACTAACCTGCCTGATGACGCAGCCTTTGCAACCTATCTTCATGGGCTTGCTGATTCATAGCCCAGACACCTGCAGCTGTGAAGTAAATGCAGTGATATTGAGACATACCAATCCATAGTATAGACAAGCATAGCAATTCTTAACTACTTAATACAATGGCTACTTACTCAGTACTGGGGCATTAGGCATCACACAGGACTCCTAGATCCACTGGTCCAGCTGATCCTCCTTACGTCACTTCAGGTCAGAGTAATGGTGCCTGACCTGCTCACCAGTCCAGGGAATGCCAGTGGCACTGGTGAGATCACGAGCTAGACTGTTCCAGGCCTCCGTTTTATGTTGGATGCCCTGGTACTAGCCCCACAGGAGTCTTTCCTCATGATTGTGGACAAGGAGCCAAACCATTACTTTGATTTCCTCAATGCCCCAGCGTTGCTCTCGAAATCGAGTGCCTTCTCCAACACCGGCCATGCTGACTGCAGAAGGGAGCTACAACCAGTTATGGCAAGTATTCCCGCCTATGGAGCTTAAATATGCCTCATTTCCTGCACCTATTTGTGATTGGCCAGTTTTGAAAAAACTCAGCTGTAGGCACACCTGCTTAGCTGATGTTAGCAATGTTTAATATTCCTTTGGTAGATATGTGTCTGTTGAAAGTGCATGGTTATGAAATGCTGTCATGGCTTAGTGGTTATGTACTGTGACTATAGTGCACAGTATCCTAAGTTCGAGCCCTGTCACTGCTTTTTATTTTCCCTAATGGCCAGACCTGAATGGTTAAGGTACAGTAAAGGAGATGTGGCCATGTTTAGCCGACTTTGCTCAACTTTGCCCGACGTTGCCCAATGTTGATCAATGTTGCCCCACATTGCCCAACGTTGTGCTAGTTATCGCAGTGCGCAGCTATGTGCAAGTGGTTAGTGCAGTGTGCAGCTACGCGCAAATACATTGCACTTGTTAACGCGCTGCTCAGCTAGGAGCAGTTGGTTTTAAATATGCTAAATACTGCTAAAATGTGCTTAGCAGTGCTTTATATTGCTTAAAATAAGTTACTCATGCCTCAGAATGCATAACCATTTCACCTTCATATATACATAATTCGTTCACTACTACATATAACATTTAAATGCTTTTTACAAAACGTATACATGATAAATGTCAGGAAATATTTTTGTATACAGATTTCCAACACAAAATGGAATGTGCGGTAGTGGGACTCGAACTGGTAATGCCTCCTCTTTGTGCAAATGCTGTCGCTCTTTTGCTTAATTTGCACATTTTTTTCTTATTATACTCTTCGGTGTCTAAGCTGCTAACTGTAGCTAAGCAATGGGCAATCCCGCACAAAAATCGCAAATACGGGCAGCTATATCGGAAATAAAACAAAAAAAAATAAATTTCTTTTAATTTTTAAATTTGTACGAGGTTTAACATATGGGGGAGTGTAGTGTTATAATGTACGCATGTGAGCGGACTCGCTCATGTAATTCGACATTTCTTGGGTTTTATCAGTGCGGGATGCCCCTTACACTCATCCACACTCTATGTAAGCTTTAGAGTTGAGGCAGCGCGCCCTCAGTCTTACACGGAAGATTAGTAAATCCTGGGGATAAAATATGTATATATATGTATGTGAGTATATATATATATATATATATATATATATATATATATATATATATATATATATATATATATATATATATATATGTGTGTGTGTGTGTGTGTGTGTGTGTGTGTGTGTGTATATATATATATATATATATATATATATATATATCCAAACTGTATGTGTGTGTATATATATATATATATATATATATATATATATATATATATATATATATATATATATATATATATATATATATATATATATATATATATTTAACAGAAGAAACTTTGAACCAGAACATGAAATGAGACAGTGAGCCTATAACTAAGAGCTTCCGTTCCTTTGTTCATTGTCGTGGAACTTCATCAGAAATACATTAAACAATAAATATGCCAGAATTGAAAACAAATACTGTAAGTAATAAGTCTATGTAAACCAATGAGAAGATGTCAATACAGACTGGTTGATTTTCTATTTCAATTTAATCAAAATGTCTTAAACAGCTTCAAAACATTGTAGTCCCTCCCCTGGCAATTATCTGAATGAAATTGTAGTGCTACATAAAGTGTTAAACATTAGACCTTGCTGTGCATCAAATATATCTTTTTGTAACATACGTTTATGCAATGAATCTGTCAATTGGAAGCATAAGTTTATGCAACTAAAAACCAATTTTAGATCCTTTGGATGAAAAAAATGGACAGTAGAGCAAAACATTAAAACGTTTTCAACCATGTAAATCCCTGAATGAATGACTTGATACTAAGTCCCATTTGGACATAAAACATAAGCATTAATAATGCTAATAAGTAGTATAGGACAGGTTAAGAACTGTAGCGTTCTTAAAAATTCAAACTGAAAAAGTAACACCCGTAGTTCAAAAATAAAAAAAATAATAAAGAACACAGTGTAATATATGAAAAAGAGAGCATTGTACTTTGGGTCTATTTTATAAGATTGAATGTTTAGGTGATCAAACCTATACATAGATATATATATATATATATATATATATATATATATATATATATATATGGGTCTACTTCAAATCATTGAATCTCATTTAGTCGAAATTTAATTTCACTGAAAGTTCATTACATCGACAAGCATTTGCCCCCTTCCCCAATATTGTGCGACCCCGGAGTTGATATATATAGTAGGGGGGTGTGGGGGGCACAGCCCCCCACATTGGGGGGTGTGGGGGGCAAAGCCCCCCACCTAAAATGCTTGTCGATGTAATGAACTTTCAGTGAAATGAAATTTCGATGAAATGAGATTCAATGATTTGAAGTAGACCCATGTATATCGAACCTACAAACATCAAATGGCATAGGGAAACACGTCGGTTGTCCAGAAAAATAAAAAAATAACTTTATACCCAAGCTAGTTACCCCCCACTAAATATACCAACTCAGAGATCGCTCTACAGTAGACAAAATGGCAAATTCCCTGCGTTAAATCAGCCATTCACTGTTTTTTGCTTTGATATTACAAGTTCGATGTTTAGGTGTTCAATCACCGAAACATTCGATCGTGTAATATAGATCCATGCTTCCTATTGGTACACCTAGGTCAAAACAATGGATAACGCACAGAATATGCAATGTAAAACATCTCGACTATAACAGCATTATGAGGTAGTGTAGAATTGAACCATTGTCCACAAAACTGTCTGAAATGGGTGTAAAATACACTATATATATATATATATATATATATATATATATATATATATATATATATATATATATAGAAAAGAAAACTGTTTCCTGCCTGTCCTGGAACTAGTGTAGTCCAAATTCAGATTTGCTGTATCCAAGACTGTTTGTAAGCTTCTGAGCGGTGCCAAAAATTCTGCTCTTTAATTTTCCCTTAGATCTGCTAGTTCTCTCCTCTCCTGCACTTTTATTAGCTTATTCATCTAGCACTTTACCAGACTTCTTGTAGCAATTATTGTAGTACACAAAAGTGCTACCAGCTCTAAACGTTCTACAAGGAAACAGCCCCAGTACTTATTATTGATGCCCACCCCTCCAGGCATGTCTAAAGGTCAGTTCCCTGTGCTTTCTCCTATTAACATGGTGAGCTTGGGCATCCTAAGGCAATATAGCAACTGCCTCCTGTACACTGACAACCATCTCTTCTTACCTTCAAACACTTAGACTTGCGAGAGATGCACTTATATATATCCAAATTGGAAGCCACACACTCTCCTTCCAAGACTGGAATAGGTGGTCAAGAGGAGAAGGTTAACACTTAGACCACACCACATGGAAGACATAGCCCTCTAGAACACGCACCAGCACTGCCTTCGCATAAAAATACAAACCACACACCCACCTTCATGGAGACTGTCAATAAAAATCTACCCAAACAGCAGAGTCCTCCAAGGCAGAAATGCACTCGACCACCACAACATCACACTAATCACGAGACACATAACTCTCCTAAACAGTGTGCCACTCAACCAAAGCCTCTAAGGCAAACCAGCATGCCCAACACACTAGTCATAGGTGATTCGATAGTGAGGCACACTGATGTCTCACTCACTATGTTGAATAAGGAGAAAGTAACAGTCAGCTGCCTGTCAGGTGCCAGGATTCGCCACATAACGCATGCACTCAGGTCCCTCAACAACAGGTACAAATATGACTCTGTCATTTTACATGTGGGTGTGAATGACCTGAAACATACCGAGGACTACATGAAAAGAGACATGGAGGAACTCTTGGATTACATAGCCCAGGGAGGTATGACCCTAGCCCTGAGCAGCCTCCTACTATCTCCCAGAATGATACCACAGTACAAGCAAAAATGATTGATTTCAACAGTTGGCTAAGTTTTTGGTGTCATTCTAAGGGGATCCACTATCTGTCTTTCTTGGTTGATATGATTGACAGACCTCATTGCTATGCCAGAGATGGCCTACATCTGTCTCCCTGGGCTTCCAGATTCTGGCCAAGGCTCTTGCCACCCCTATAGTGCCTTTTTTAGGCAGTGTTCCAAAGACCAAATTACCACCATAATGGCTGCAAAAAAAAAGCAGTTGGAAGGTCATGCTACTCAATGCTAGAAGTCTAAACCTCAGAATGCACTCACTGGAAGCACTCCTTAACATGGAGAACATCGACATTTGTGCAATAACAGAGACCTGGTTCAAGGCAGCAGAAAGCACCCCTGCACTACCAGGCTATAACTCATTCCACACCTTTTGGCCCCAGAACTTGGAACGAAACTCCAAAAGCAGTGGTGTTTCCATATTCATAAATGATGCACACACCTCCAAACTGGTAGCCCAACATAATGCATCTGAGATAATTCAAATGCAGCTAACATTGGGTAAGATTGCGATTCAGGTTGTAGCCTTCTATAGGTCCCAACCATGTCCCAAGACTCACACTCCACGTTTCTAAGCACCCTGGAGAATATTAGGGTCCAACCTAACACTCTCATACAGGGCGACTTCAACTACCCCTCCATTAACTGGGAAAACGACTCATGTACCAATACACTTGCTCAATGTTTCCTGGAAATCATTAATTCCAATCCCCTGGACAATCTTGTTCTTACCTCCACTAGAGGTATGACCTGGTCATTACTAACATGGGCAACCGTTGCTCTATATAAATAGTCAACTCCTCCCTGGTTAGATCCTACCACAAACTAATCATCTTGGAAATCCACATCCCACCCACCCACCGCAAAGGTAACCGCCATGAAAAACTTCTCCAAAGCTAACTTTGGGCTCCTAAAAACAGAGGTGGCTAACTTCACGGAACCCATGCAATTCGAGAACAGCTGCATGACTGCTGAATCATACACTAATGCCCTGCACAAACACAAATGCATGGATCTCTCCATACCCAATACAACCAAGATGCTCTCCTCCAAGAAAAGGAATCCAATCTGGTGGTCCCCTACCATAAACAAACTCTACAACAGAAGGAGGAAACTGATGCGAAATAAGGTGAAGTCCCAAGACTGGAAAAACACCCTTATCAGTCTCAACAAAAAGTTGAGATCCCTCATTAAATCCTCTAAAGCTAGCTATGATAACAGAATTGTAGCAGATAGTAAAGAAAACCGCAAAGCCTTTTATAGTTATGTAAAAAAATCATCACAGCAATACCCAGATTTGCTCAGAGATATTGCACAATGGCACCTCCTATACCAAGCCAACAGATAATGCCAATATATCTGCTGATAGATTCAGTGCCAACTTTACCCCTCTCTCTCCCATTAAAGGACCAATCACAATACCAGTAGATTGCTAGGCACCCAGTATTACTGCTGTACAGGTTAAAACAGCACTGTCCAAGGCCAAGAATACAGCTTCTTTGGGACCTGACAATATCCCTGGCTGTGTTCTACATGAACTACAGAACAAACCGACACCTCAACTGTGTGCCCTGTTCAACCACAGCCTCACCTCAGGTTTTGTCTCTACCAAATTGCGACTGCTACAGTCATCCCTCTCCACAAAGGATGAGTGACTACAGACCCTGGGAACTATCGCCCCATTAGCCTGACGAGTCTGATATGCAAAGCTATGAAATGCATCATCATGGACCTAATAAACAAGGATATAGGGAATCCCCAGACTGATTCCTACACAGTTTGGTTTTTTGAAGGGTAGATCATGCCTGCTCAACATGGTCAACTTCTTTGAGTCCATCACTAGAACTGTGGATGAAGTCAAGGTGGTTCATACAGCCTACCTTCATCTGGCCAAGGCCTTTGATACCATTCCCCACTCAGGAACCATAGAAAAACTCACTAAGAAAAAGACCAGGTTTTGTTCGAAGATTTACAGAAAGAAATCATTGTCCAATTCCTTTCTCTATTTTAATAGTGCACACTCTTCCCATTACAAGAAAAATATTATTAAAGGACAATACGTTCAAGCAAGCAGAATGGTATCAGAAGAAAGAGATTATGAAGAAGAATGCAACCTACTTGAACTTCTCTTTAGGGCTGGAGGGTATCCTGATAGCCTTATTATAGAAGTGAAAAAAGAGGTTGCAGTGGGTAGAAAGTCAAAATTTAAACCAATACTAGATATGACTGAGGAGATACTGCTAGGGCATACAGCTACAGAAGAATCGAGTTTTGGTAAGGCATTAGTTTTAGAGTTTAATGCCTATGCAGGACGTATGAGAAAGGTAATTGAAAGTGAATGGGAAACGTTTCTTAGTTTTACTGACTTAGGGGAATGTAGCAACCAACCCCTTAAAGTGGTTTATAGGAACTCACAAAATATAGTGTTTATCAGAAAATGCTCACAAAAATGGAAGTGGTGATAAGAAATGGAAGTGAACATATAAATGTGGAAGGTGTACTCAGTGTACTTACATATCTAACAAGGAGAGAATATTTTTATCAAGTAGGAACAAATGGATAGAAAGTACACAGTTTTATAATTGTGAATTTAATTGACTGATTTACCTAACTCTGTGTAGGGAATGTGAATCCTTCTATGTCAGAAAGACAAAGAGAAAATTGAGGAGAAGAATCTATGAGCATTATTATGATATTCAAAGTAAAAAAGAGTCTAATGCTCTTTACAAACCCACATTAATATATGCTTTTTAAACTACTAGTAAATCAGCTCAATTTTTGAACTGCAAGGCTGTACCGAGTTCCTTTCCTGTGGTACCTGACTTTGTCTTGGTTTAAAGTTTATTTGCTGGGTACCAGTTTGAGTTTCTTGGATAAAATAAAATTAACTCAATACTTTTTTGGGCCAATAGACTCTCCACCTACAGTGGATATAAGAAGTTTACACACCCCTGTTAAAATGCCAGGTTTTTGTGATAAAAAAAAATAAGACCACAATAAATCATTTGAAAACTTTTTCCCACCTTTAATGTGACCTAAAATCTGTACAATTCAATTGATAAACAAACAAATCTGTTAGGGGGAGAAATATAAAAAAATAAAAAAACTTACAATAAGCTGGGTGCCTAAGTGTGCACCCCCTTAAAGTAATACTTTGTTGAAGTACCTTTTGTGCAGCAGCTACATGGGCTAACCCTCAAACTTTTATTGCACATTACAAATTGGATTTAGCTTCCAGGGGTAGAGCATCCTTTGGCTCCACGGTGCTTAGGAGTATTTTCCAGTGAGCCACCCAAGAATAAGGTGCTAGGGACGCTGTCCCATATGTAAAAATGAAGGTGAGATTGGACTACACAACATAAAGAAGTTATGTACTTGCCATGACATTCCATGATGGTAGTCCATCTCACCCTTCATTTTTACCAACCCGCCCTCCTGCCCCCATCCTGGAAGATCTGGAGATAACAATAATAATAATTTGGTTATCTTTGGTTGGAGACCCTTTAGTATTGGTTTGTCTGTTATGGGTTTTTTCTTCTAGTGAGCAGCAAACAAGATCTGGGGTTTGTACTGGTGCACTATGGGATACCTGCTTAGCCATGAGCCAACCAGAAGTCTTCGAGCTTGTAAATCGGTCGAGTCAGAGTTGAGGATCTGCTCCAAACCCATATGTAAAAATGAAGGGTGAGATGGACTACCAACATGGAACGTTATGGTGAGTACATAACTTCTTTTTTTGCAGAATGCCTATGATTTTGATTCATATTTTGGTCTGTTTCTCATAACGTTTCATGTTTTTCTAGCAAGTCATTGAGGACTGCAGTAAGTAGATAATGACAGCCACTTGAGTTTCAGACTTAATAGCCTTCACAAAAAGCTTGCCAATGCAAAATGTGTTGTTCTAGCAACATTCTTGATTGAGGGCAATATCTTTTCTTGATTTTGGGTCCCTTGACTGACATTACTTTTTTCTAGAATTGCCGTAATTGTTGAGCTAAGTGTTTGAGAGGTAATTTGTTGGGGTGTGGTGGGTACACACTGTATTCTGGCAACAGTAAGCTGAGAAAATGCATTTACCTGTGGCATTTTTTATGTATTTATTCATTAATTGTTAGGTAATTATGTATTTATTTATTATTTTGTTCACCATTAAACATCTGTGGTGTATAGCTGTAGCCAGAAAAAGTGGCTATAAGTGATCAAAACATCTGTATTTGTGTGCTTGTGTGTGCGTGTGTGTGCGTGTGCATGTGTGTGTGTGTGTGTGTGTGTGTGTGTGTGTGTGTGTGTGTGTGTGTGTGTGTGTGTGTGTGTGTGTGTGTGTGTGTGTGTGTGTGTGTGTGTGTGTGTGTGTTAGCGTGTGTGTGTGTGTGTGTGTGTGTGTGTGTGTGTGTGTTAAATTATTGTAGACTATTGTTATCATTTTTATGTTATGGCTTTTGTGGATTTAATTGGGTATGGGGGCTGTTGGTTGGACTGTGATAGTCTGGGCAAGACATGTAATAGCAACTGATCATTGTCTCAGTGATGCAGTTAGTATAGCTGTTTTGCAGCACTTGGTTTTCTGGTTCAGTTTTTGATTGTGTTTCCTTCTGTGTGGAGTCTGCATGTATGGTTCTCTGGTTCAGTTTTTGATTGTGTTTCCTTCTTTGTGGAATCAACATGTACTCTGTGTCTGTGTGTAGACTGGTTTTATCCATGTTCTCTGGTTAATTTTACCAGACCCTTCAGTGCATAATATATGACTGTGGCCATCTCTGGTTTTACTTTCATTCCAGTCTAACACCTGAAGAGCAGATAGATGGTAATTATGTTTTTTGAAGAGATAGGGAGACAAGCACTGTTCTAGAAACAGAATTTATATATTCTTGCAAGCATGTGCCATCTCAGTTTATTGGGAGCTGCTATTTTGTTAGCTTTCAACATTAAGCTTTGAAACAACTTATTTTTCTTTGAAAGAAAAAATAAGACTGCATTTATTTCCTTACTTATGATTTGTGTTCAAGCCACCACAGGATGAAAAGTTTTATATTAAAAAAAGCTTTTAGGTTGCACCTCCAAGCATCTAGAACAATATGACTTCTGGGTACCTAGTAGCTTCAGGCCACTGACTTAATTCAGTTACTTCCATCACACTTGTTACAGTGGAATTTTGGCTAGTTAGGGTGTGTTAAATTGATGGAGGAAAAATCAAGCTGAAAAGGAAAACAGATTGTGAAAACAAGGAGGAAGTAATCAATCTGGATGGTTTGAGGATAGGATGTGGAGGGGGAAAAACAGGAAAAGGGCATGTGAGAAGTTTGTGTGGGGGGTGAGTCTGTGTGCAACAGGGGCCAGTGCAGTCCTTTGTTTAGGGCTCCATTTCACCTAAGGGTGGCTTTATTGACTGCAGACAGATCTGAGATGTATGTAGCCCATAAAGTGACTATAATAAATGAGGCATTCTGTGGGTGAGATTGACTGACCCCTTCTGTTGTTCTATCACAGGTAACGGTCACTGACATCATAATAGAGACCCACCCTATTCCAGTTAGCCCCACCAATTCAGTTGCAACCCCCCCAGACACTTTAAAGTCACCAGACACCACCTGCTTAAATGTGATAACAGTACAATTTGGCAAACAGCAGTGATAACATCAATACAACAAGGTGAAGTGTAGTCAGTAAGTTAATAATTTAAAAAAGTAAGCAACAGTTTCCACTGTATGTAATAAGACAGTTATAAAATCTACCACAGTGGTACAACTAAACTCATAGTGAAGGCCCAGAACTGAGCAAACCTATTGGCATGTAAAGTCTGTAAAGCTCTGACCCCCACAGAAGCAAACCAGTCAAAGTCCAGGCATTGCCCTCACAGAAGCTTGTCCATCAAAAACAAGCACTGTAGTCCTTCAGTGGAAACTAAGCTCAGGTAACCGTCATGTGGAAGCCCTTACTCTCAAAAGAGGCAGGTATATTACAGACCCAGTCCTCATACATCAATGAAATCACTGTATTCTGCTGAATCAGTAACCACCTAGTAGTAAAGAGCTTTGTGGTCTTCTCCTCCTTCTCTTCTGTTTCACGTTTTCTTATCCAGATTGCTCATTAGAGAACTGTCAGAAGCACCACACTATAGAGCAGTAAACTGAACAATCTTCCGGGTATTCAAAATCTGTAAGTTTCCACCAACACAGATGTTGGCCAATCAAAATTCAGCCAACACCATTCAGAAGTTGGAAAATCGAAAACAAGTACTCCAGTCCTTCAGTGTAACTGAACCTCAGGTATCTATCACAACAAAATCTCTATTCTCATCAGAGGCTGGAACACTGCAGGATCCATTTCTAGGAAGTTAACGAAATCCTCATATTGCATGGAATCACTAAGTACTCAGAATGAAAAGGGCTTTGTAATCCTCTCCTTTTCTGTAATCTACAATTTTCTTCTTCTGATTGCGCATTAAAACACTATCACCAGGCTGCTGTAGATTTGAAAAGTCTTTGTTGAAAAGCCCTTTTTTTCTAGTAGCTGCCACCTATGCCAAAAGAGTTTCTGGGCTGGGGATTGGTCACCTGAGCCACAGTATCTGGCATTCCTTAAAGATCGAGTTCTTCTCTCCTGTAGTCCCTCATTTATTTCTAAGGTTATAGTAAAATCTAATCTTAACTGACATATTCATTTGGCAGTGTTTTTCCATGATACTACAGTCATGGGGAATATATTTTGCATTGTCATGAATGTACAGTTCCAGTCTCTTTTCTCTATCGTATGGATGTGTACTGCCAGTTAAGATTTTTGTGTGGAGAAGGCTGTGTCTGCAAAAATACATAGTGCTTTATTGTTTTCTAAAAAAAAAAAAATAATAATAAAACAAAATAAAGGAAGAAAAATGGTTCAGAAAGTTTCTAAAGTTACTTTAGTTAACTGATTCCCAAGCAGTTTTGTTATGGCAGGTAAAGTCACTTCCGTCTACTTCAAAAAGGTTGATACTATTGGTACAGTAGAGTAGTTGCTATACCCATAGCTTTTTCATGTAATGCAGCTCTGGATAATATTTGTGCAGTAGTTAGCTGATATTCTGTCAACTCATAATCAAGGCAGTATAAGCTGGATAGTACATCCAGGTCCATATTTTCTTTAAAGCCATTATGTTCCAGTAAATGAGACCATAGATGAGGATTGGCTTGGGAATCTACTTTGCTTTTGCCACGAGTGGACCATCTCTTACCATAAATGAAATTGATGTACTTACCATAGTACTAGTGCTAGCAGGAAAATGATTGTCTGTGGGACCTGGGTATTCAAGCTCCTATGCAGAGGAGGAAAAATGTCCATGAATAAAATACCCTAGGGAAGCCAAGAACAAATGAATCACTCTAAACCTACAATAGTGAAGTTCAGAGATTAGCTAAAATTAGCTAAAAAAAATGTAGTTAACTAAAAATAGTCTTGCTGCAGAGCTCCGTAGCCGAGCCATATTTACATTGTTTTGCCTGTTTTTTCTGTGTGTTTCATCTTTGATTTCTAGCTGCCACACTAGCGGTTCCACTCCGCAGGCGACCTGACCAGCCAGAACTATGACCTGTATACGAAGCCTTTCTTAAGGCTTTACTCAGCCTTCAGTCACAAGCGCTCGGGTATGCACAGCTTTTCTCAAGACTTTACTGGTAGCCCATCTTCTTCACCGACATCCCACCATACCTTTATTAAGGCAGCCTAGCTGGTCATCCATTTATTCTTGGCTTCCCTAGGGTATTTTATTCGTGGACATAGTACTAGTGCCAGTATAAAAGGGCCACCCTCAGTAACATACCTTCTCTACTTCCCCACTCTCCCTGGTCTAGTAGGCTTAGGGATAAAACTGTAGGCATATTGCCACTTTGCACAGCTCAACTGAAATCTGGAGAACCCTGTTATTATGGTGCATCATGGGATAGATGAGCCACTGTGGCAGCTTAGGAAGGTTTTACATGCTGAGCTGTACTAATGACTTTCATTCTTAGTCCTATTGTTACTGAGGGTCAACCTCCATGGACTTGTCTACCAGATCTACTGTTATGGAAAGTACTTAAACCAATAATATATATGTGTGTATATATATATATATATATATATATATATATATATATATATATATATATAAATATATGGTCACAAAGGCAAAAACCATTAAATAGAAACTACAGGAAAGACCTAGGCAAGCTAGCATCTTCAGTACATAATACCTTAAACCTCCTGTAGTGGAGGTACATGGGATATATGCAGATGACTCTCTAAGGACTTGCCAGTGTTTCATCTACATGGCTTCCAAATTTCCATGAGGTTTTACTTTTTTACGTCTTTATTGTTACACTCTGGCAAGTAATACAGCTAGTTTGATTTGGCTTTGGCCTAAATGAACCTCTTTTTTCATCTCTCCTTCTATTACAAAGTTTGCGTCTGGCTTTTGCCACTTGTCCTTTCTTGATTGTACCACTGTAACTTTGCATTTGGCCCAGGTCATAGCTGTAAAGGTGTTTATAGTAGACCATCTAGCCAGTTAACAAATAAACAAAGACATTTATCCCAACATGTTTGCAGACACAGTTTTCCTCCATTACCACTAAAGTGTATCTGCATAACACATCATTGAATGCCTACTTTACTACTGCCCAGTCTATACAGAATTACACGCGCACCAGCCAGCTGCGTAAACACACATCACATTTATATATGTACATTATAGCTATACACACTACAGGGCCAGTACTGTTTAATTTGTTTGTGTTAGATATCTGACTAGGTGTGGTCAGCAATGTCATCCTGGTCACTAATGACACCAGAATTGCTGTGGTAATTGGTAGAGAAATTGCAGTGAGACAGATACTTGAGAAGAAGCCAAATATGAGAAAAGAGTCCAACTGAACATTCCTAGACTTGAAAAAAAAGCATATGACAAGGTCCCAAGAAATCTGTTTTGTGCAGTCCTGTGGTGGTTTGAAGTCCCAGAAACACTGGTAGAATTAATGAAAGCTATGTACAAGGACCGAATGACTCAAGTATGAATAGCGTTTGGACTCACAGAGGGGTTCTCAGGGGGTAGAGGTGCATCAGGGTTCATCTCTGAGCCCACTGCTGTTCATACTGGAGATAGACTATGTAAGCAAACAGGTCGGAAGGGATGGATCAACAAAGTTGCTATATGCAGACAATGTGGCATTACAGACAGACTCTGAGCAGGAATGTAAACAAAGACTGGGAAATGGAATGCAAAACTGAAGGCACATGAGATGAAACTGAGTATAGGTAAGATGATTGTAATGGCAGAAAATGGGAAAATCAGAAGAAGAAGATGGAACTGAGATAGAAGGGAAAATAGTGTAACATATTAATGTTTGCAAGTATCCGGGAGGGGTGGTTGAGAAGAAGAGAACTCTAAACGAAGAGGTCAGAGCGAAAATCAGAGTGGCTGCAGCCAGCTGGCACAGAATGTCAGGGGTAGTGTATGACAGAAGAATGTCAAAGATGCTGAAAAGTAAGATGTATGAATCAGTGGTGCGACCAGTACAACTGTGTGATACAGAAACCTGAGAAGTAAAGGCAGTGCAGTTGAGGAAGCTAGAGGTAATGGTGGTGAAGTGCCTGAGACCGGTGGTAATACGCATACTG
The DNA here is from genome assembly GCF_019279795.1 of Protopterus annectens. NCBI lineage: Eukaryota > Metazoa > Chordata > Ceratodontiformes > Protopteridae > Protopterus > Protopterus annectens. The sequence continues at coordinate 921,263,040 of NC_056725.1, read as the reverse complement.
CGAGACAGACAAATAATTGAGGATATAAGAACAGAAGCTATAGTAGCCCCTAAGTGCAGAAAAGGTCAAAGAGACCAGATTACAGTGGTTTGAGCACATGTGCAGAAAAGCAGAAGACAATCTGATGAAGAAAATTTGGAAGAGACAGGAAGAAGGCAAGTGGAAACGAGAGCATTCAGCAAAGAGGTGGATGGATTGTGTGAGAGAAGACCTGCAACAGTTAGGCATAAGTGTTGAAGAACATAGCAAAGTGACACTGAATAGAGAGAGATGGTGACAGTTGGCACAACACCCCAACCCCATGTAGAAAATGGGGAAAAGGGGGTTAAGACGATGATAGGTAGAGAAACCAGTTTCCCATCAGACCTTTTATTTATTGTAAGATGGATAAACCAATGGCTTTCTGGGTAGAAGCAAGAGGGTGGCGGTGAAGAGGATGTGGGTGGCATGTAAAGGAAGATAAAAGTCACTGCCTCACCAGTTTACTCCATAATACTAATCAACAAAGCCAATAGCTTCTAAAGCAAAACTAGTTTAGTCAACACAAATTTCAGCATAAAGAAAAATTAAGTTCTTGTTTATTGATTAGTGATGGAAAAATAGAATGTGCATCTGAAATCTTGATTAATTCACGTATGTTTGCGTTTTTTGGGTTGTCACTGTGATCAATGTTTTTGTAGCATGCAGCATATGCTATATACATTTTTTAAATGACGAGATTCAAAGACTTTTGTACAGCTTGCGGGAGCTGTATTAGGAAATAAGTCTTTGGACCAATCCAGTAAATGGATATAAGGCAGTAAATTGACAGAGGAAAAGAATGGTTATTGGTAGTGGAGTGGCAGCTCTGTATGTGTAAGCTACAGTGTTCAAACAGACTGCATATCGTATGTCAGCAGCTTTGTATTAATTTAAGTGGGCCTGAAGAGGTTTTCTCCTGTAATAAATGACAGTAAAACATGCATGGGATGCTGGCTTTGAAACTGTCAGCCACTTTATGAGACAGCATGAAAGTGAGAAAAAGTCAGTTTAGTTGTTCTGAAGGGCAAGTCCTTTATATCCCCATAGAAAGAGTGAAGCCTCCTATACCCCTTTACTAAATACAATCACTGTGAAGGTCACACTAAATTGGGGAAAAGAGCAGCTTAATGGGAATGTGCTGTCAATGAAATAGTTGTTGATCTCCCAGACAAGTACCCTGCATGAGGACAAGCAGTTTGCGAAGCTTAAAAAATGAAGCTTCATTTAAAAAAATGGAAGATACAGGAATAGGCAAAGGAATACTAATTATAGAGAAGAAGTGATATATTTGAGATAAAGAGATAAAGAGTCCCATGAAAAATGTAGACGATTTAGGAGAACAATCTGGAGAGAGAGTAAAAAAAGTATCATAGTAGAGGGACAGGAGTGAAAAGCAAATGTTCGCATTTCCCTCATCCACAACAAATACTTTATTTTTTTATACTGGTTAAACGGCATAGTATTGTGAAAGAACCTTAAAATAGTAAATGTTTATAAACATTTGAATTTGTAACCTCAAGTAATGGACTGGCCCATGTTGTTAAAAATCAGGGAAAGACTGAATGATACAAGTTGGTTTTGTCTTCAAATGACCCAGTCACCTGTTACATTAGATGTCTCGTAATTTATTCTAACATGTCAAGAAGGCTACAAAATCAGAAAATCTAGAGGATTGCTAATTTTCTGAAAGGTGCATAGTGAATACCACTAAACTAAACAAAATGTTTTACAGCTGCCATATTACATGATCTAAGGAAGAAAAAAACAGTGTATACAACTGTGTGAACAGGTGCTGATATTTTTAATGAACAGAAGAAGTGGATAAAAGCTTGTTAACAGCATTACTATACAGACAGAGAAAATGTACCACTTCGATGTTATATCACTTTAAAACTATTAACAGACTAATACGTTTCAGGAGGAAGTATCAAAATAGTGCTTACTTGTTTGGAAACAACAAGAATGTAGGGACTGAAAATCTAATTAAAGTAAGAAAAATTAGCATAATAAACCCTTTTAAATACCTATAATGAAAAGCAAGAAAACAAGCATGTAATGGAAATGTGTTAAGAACAGGAGATCTAGTGCTACTAAAATGTTAAAGAAGGACTGGCTGTCAGAAAGGATGGTACTTGGAACTACACTTCTTGTCAACGTACACATCACAAATACAGTTGATGGACTAAAGCCTAAAAGGAAAGACAGAAGAGATCCTGCCACGGCTGAAACAGGATCAGTGTTTTTTTTACTCAGGGAAAAACTTAAAAATCCATGGGACTACTGTACTGAGAAAAGGAGGTCCATCCTTGGAAATTTGTAGGACTAAGGACACAAGCATTAAAACTGCTTGTCAAACCAACCTTTCTTAAGCTACATGACACCGTAATGCACCATAGTGTTTACCTTCTCCAGGTTCTCTTTACAGTGCCATAGCTTGGATGAATCCTAAACAAACTCAGACTTCATTTATGGTTTACCTTTATTTTATCTGGAAATCCTGAGTATTTATCATTTTTACTTTGTTTCCTGTAGCTATTATTTTTAATATTTGCAGATTTTGTACCTTTTTTTGATAATTTTCCTAACAGAAAATTCTTCCATTCTTTTGGGCCTAGGCCCACTTTATTCACTTTCTCAAAAAAATAAAAAAGTCTCTAAATTATCTAATTACAACCAGAACGTCTCTCTTTGGAAAGAAAATTCCTTCCTAGGATCGACACATTTAGTTGAGGAGTCACAATAACTTAAAGTACCCAGTATGCAGACAGTTTTTCTGCAGCAACTGATCATCACATGCAGGACTAGCAACAACTCCCCTTATACAAAAAAAATCTCTCTCTCTCTCTCTGTAAAGTCTGTTTTTACTGAGTCTGGTTCATCCTTTTTGGCATTATGGCCTTCTGAAAATTCAGCCCTGATGTCTTCAAAGCCTTCTCTTTATTTGGCCCTGAAGAAGTCATTGGCATGAAAGCCTACTAATTGTTTGACATTAGTAACTCAAAAAGCAGGTGGCAATCAGGCTGAAGCATAGGCCTCTTAATCACTCTAAAATTACTTCTGTCACAGATGAGGTTACTCCCTGAACTGTAGACCCCTCTGTGAAGAAATTACTGTTATTGACTTATTCACCACCTCCAGCTTTCATCAAATCAAATTGTGACTACCTTGCCAGATTTAGAAGCAGACAGGAAAGTGTTCATTATCTTGGACTCAGAACCTTCAGTACTGAAGCCTTTGACACTGACACTTGGCTATACCTCCTTTCATATTTGACTTTTATTATGACATATAGCCTTGTCTTAACCATGAAGAAAAATGAAGCATTGTGGTAACTCTTACATTTCCATTTCTGTTGGATAGAGTCAACTGCAGTATTTTTCCCCAGACCCAGGACACCTGTGATTTCTTTACCAGCTACCCAGTGTATGGGTCCATTTCTGATGATATCAGAATTAACCGATTTGACATCAGAGTCAGTGATGCCTTCTGCATTAGCTGTTAATCCTTCAGTACTGATTTTGAAATCAACAGTCTCAGTACTACACTATCAGTTTTGGCTCTGCAGTCAGTGTCTACCTCTAAACTGAGTATCTTGGCCTTGTAGGTTGCTTCGGCTGTAGTACTTGACCTTGTTCTGACATTGCCAACATCAACTCCTTTGCCTTTGGTGCCATTGAAAGAGCCCTTATGCTGGATGTAGAAGCAGTTGGCTCAGGCCTTCATGAGGCCGGTTCAGGCTTCAACATGGTCTAAATTCTAAGTAAGCAACCATCTTTGCTGTGGCCCCCACTGACATCACAATAAGCTTTGATGCCAAAATTGCACAGTGGGATCTCATTGTTGCATGAAGTGATAGGGCCAAGCCTTTTTATTCAGATAGACAAGTATCCAATGATGTTGTTAGTAATAGCAGTAATTATAAGAGGCCTGTTGTTTCCAATATGAATAGGGTTGTGTTGACCTATGCTTGTGATATAAGCAGGGTGTGTAGAGTTATTAGCAAAAACTGGCAAATGCTATTAGCTGATGATGATATTAAGTGATTGGTTGGCCCCTGCCCTTCATTTAATTTTAAGAATAATCGATCATTATGTTATAGCAATTGCCTGAGTAAGAATGCTAAGGTGTCAGATAGGATGAGAACGTACCCATGCAGAGTCTGTAAAGTGTGCAGATTTATCTCAGATGAAAATGTTTTTGTACATCCTACTAACGGTTATGTTTATTCTAAATTTTTATGCAGATTATACCAGCTTTTATTTGGTGTATTTGGCCCAGTGCAATGATTGTATGTGTTTCTACATAGGCAAAACTGTAAGACCCTTTAAAGAATGTATTTTGGAGTATTTGGGGTATATATGTAATAAAGATCCCACTAGTGCATTATATAAACATGTGCTAGAGAATAATGGGCATCATTTTACTTTTTCTGCCTTGCAGTTGATCTGTACAGATAAGAGAGGGGAGATCTTAACAATAAGCTAGAATTAGCTGAGACAAAATAGATTGTTACATTTTTAGTGCATAGGGCAACAGGTTTAAATGGCTGTGTACCTTTAAAGTCTGTATTGAAAGCTTGTGCTTTAATTCATTGATGATGATATCGTAATTAATGTTTTACTGATTGTACTATTTAAGTGGTCTTGTTTTAAGTTTGTTATTTTGCCTGATGAAGTGCAGAGTGCCTGCACGAAAGCACTTACCTTTTAATAAATAGATGTTTTTAGTTGTGCTTGGCTGCCTTATCTGTTTTTGTTTTGTGATGTATATCTCCTAAATTTTCATCCAGAACTGCAGAAACTGGCATATTTGTTCACTGGCACACTTAAGCCAACTTTGCCAAGGACTAAAGTACCTTTCATCAGTGCTCCTTTTAAGGAACTTTGCTAGTTAGGCCTAATTTGAAGGCATTAAAAGAAAGAAAGAAAGAAAATAAGATTCAAAGACCTGTTGGAGTTAAGTTTCAACTTTCTCAACAGTCTATTTTTCCAAAACACAGAGGAGACCTTGCCAATGGGTAACAGCCACAGAAAGAATTCCAGCTCCCAGAGCAATTTTCATAGTGGTTACTGCCCCAGACATAGGAGATGTCTGTAGTCTTCAGAAGACTGCATAAACATTTGGAATAAACATAACCGTTAGTAGGACGTACAAAAACATTTTAATCTGAGATAAATCTGCACACTTTACAGACTCTGCATGGGTACGTTCTCATCTTATCTGACACTTTAGCATTCTTACTCAGGCAATTGCTATAACATAATGATTGATTATTCTTAAAATTAAATGAAGGGCAGGGGCCAACCAATCACTTAATATCATCATCAGCCAATAGCATTTGCCAGTTTTTGCGAATAACTCTACACACCCTGCTTATATCACAAGCATAGGTCAACACAACCCTATTCCTATTGGAAACAACAGTCCTCTTATAATTACTGCTATTACTAACAACATTATTGGATACTTGTCTATCTGAATAAAAAGGCTTGGCCCTATCACTTCATGCAACAATGAGATCCCACTGTGCAATTTTGGCATCAAAGCTTATTGTGATGTCAGTGGGTGCCACCGCAAAGATGGTTGCTTACTTAGAATTTAGACCATGTTGAAGCCTGCCTTCCAGTTTATAGCCTGCTACAGACCACCCTCCCAAACCCAGGAACCCCACTCGGCCTTCCTGAGAACACTGGAAAATATGAAGGTCTCTCCAAACACCATTATATTGGGTGACTTCAACTACCCAACCATAGACTGGGAGCATTACTCTAGCTCCAACACCCTAGCCCAAAGGTTCCTAGAATTTATAAACTCAAATGCTACGGAGCAACTTTTTACAACTCCTACAAGAGGGGAAAACATACTGGACCTGATCATCACCAACATGGGGACTCTATGCTCCAGACCAGAAGTGTATCCCTCACTGGTAAGATCAGACCATAAACTAATCTCACTGGATATTCACATCCCGACCCCAACCCATGCCCAGAAAACCACAGTGAAAAACTTCTCTAAAGCAAATTTCACACTCCTCAAAACCGAGGTGGAATCCTTCAAAGCCCCCGGGCCTGTGGATAATACAGCCCAGACCACAAAATCCTTTATAAAAGCATTCTATAAACACCTTCAGGAATGCATGGATCATGCAATCCCAAATAAAACCAAGACCCAATCCTCCAAAGGCAGATGTCCTGTCTGGTGGACCCCAGCCATAAACAAACTATACAACAGAAGGAGGAAGCTACTTCATGACAGAGCAAAATCCCAAAAAGGGAAGGCATCTCTGATCAGTATTAGTAAAAAACTACGGGCACTCATAAAATCGTCTAAGGCCAGCTTCGAGAGAAAAATTGCACAGGACACGAAGGATAATCACAAGGCTTTCTTTAGTTGTGTTAGGAACCTGGGTGGGAATTCCCAGATATGCTCAGAATTAGTCCAAAATGACAAAAAATACACCGAACCCACAGACATTGCCAACATCCTAGCTGACAGGTTCAGCGCAAACTCCCCCCCCACCAAAAGGGCTAATATCTATCCCAGCAGAGTGATGCCCCCCCTGACATCTCAGATGCTCAGGTAAGAGCTGCCCTCTCCAAAGCAAGAAACACAGCATCAATGGGACCAGACGGTGTCCCGGGCTGCGTCCTACATGAACTCCAAGAAGAGCTAAACCCAAACCTAAAACTACTGTTCAATCTCAACCTTACTACAGGATATGTACCCAAAGAGTGGTGTACAGCAACAGTGGTCCCTCTCCACAAAGGTGGTGCCTCAATGGATCCTGGAAACTATCGCCCCATAAGTCTCACTAGCCTGGTCTGCAAAGCTATGGAAAGGATCATCATGGACCTTATAAATAAAGATATTGGGGACCTACAGACACTGGATCCTACCCAGTTCGGCTTTGTTAAGGGCAGATCCTGCCTCTTAAACCTGGTTAATTTTCTTTGAAACAGTCACCAAGGCCATTGACAAAGGGAAGGTGGTCCACACAGCCTACCTGGACCTCACAAAAGCCTTCGATACAATACCCCACTCGGGCATTATAGATAAGCTCACCAGCTTAAATATAAACCCCTATGTCACTAGATGGGTTGCAAACTGGCTCAAGGACAGAACCCACATGGTTAGAATAGCTGGAGCCATGTCAGACTCCAAACCAGTTACAAGTGGCATCCCACAAGGCTCAGTCTTGGGACCTCTCTTGTTCGGTATATATTTCTTGGAGGTACAGGCCAACATGGAAGGACTGTGGCTGACCAAGTTCGCAGATGACTGCAAACTGGGCTCCATAATAGACTCTCCAGCCGACACAAGCATCCTCCAAAAGGGCCTCATAGAAACAGACAACTGGTGCCAGAGCCATGGCCTCAAGCTAAATGCCAAAAAGTGTATAGTCATCCCCATTGGCAAAAACAAAGTGCCCACAAATGACCACATAGGTGGTAATCCATTAAGTACAGAAGAAGTAATTAGGGACCTGGGGACCCAAGTTGATAGCAATCTCTCATTTGACAACCACGTGGCCAAAGTGGTTAGAAAAACATTTTATATAGCCCACCTAATCATGAAGGGATTCACAGCTAGATCAGGGGAGGTCATTGTGCCTCTTTACTCATCCCTCATCAGGCCCATAATTGAGTACAATGCCCCTTTTGAGATGTACCTTACCAGACACCTGCAGCAACTGGAAAGACCCTAAAAGTACCTCACCAAGAGGATCAAGGGGCTCAAACAGATGCCGTATGCTGCCCGGTTAAAGAAACTCTAGCGCTACTCAGTGGCATTCCGCCTGCTCAGAGGCGATCTGTGCCTGACGTATAAAGCCATGTCCAACCTGGAATTAATGGACATGCTGCACCTCAGAAAATCCAAATCCCATCGAGCTACGTGCTCGAGGTACTTAAAACTCAGCACTGAAATAAATAGGACATGCTGGAGGGACAGATTCATAACCCAGAGGCTCCCTTCACTCTGGAATAAAATCCCAGTCCAGGTTAGGCAGAGTCCCTCATTGACTCTCTTCAAGAGGAATCTTGATAAGTGGATGGGAGATTGTAGGTTTACCCCGGGTATCACTTCTGTGTCACTGTTAGACAGAGGCACAGTATACTAACCTCGAAAAAGGGCATAGCAAAATTAATTTAAAATGGGTGGCGAAAGCCAAACACACTATGGCTAGGCTTATAAATGCCCTAGGGCAGATAGCCTAGTATGAACCTATGAACCTATATCTTTTGGTGGTCAGCAGCAGCAGTCCTGATGCACTGCCTTACTGATTACAGCTCTGGAGTTAGTGGTCAGCTGTATCTCTGTTGGTTATTTTCATTATCCATAACCAAGGGCAGATGGTTAAGGACAGCTGTATCCAGGGAATACTACTTCTCCTTTCTTAAAGGTGCTGTCCCCCGCCCCTCCCTCCCACCAGAAATCCCACACCATAGGAAACAAGTACTAAAGAGAAAGGTGTTGAACCTCTTACTTAAAAGAGCTATTAGAGAGTTTCCTGCAGACAAGAAAGGATCTGGATTTTACTCCAGCCTCTTTATACTGACGAAAAAGACAAAGGAGCTCAGGATAATATTGGATCTCAGCAGCAGTAATACATTTATCCCCAGTGAAAGCTTTCATGCTGTCTTGGTGCTCTTGGTTCTTCATTGTCTAACAGATGTAGATTGGAGATGTTGTTTTGCTTTCCAGTACACCTGTTTTCTCATAAAGACTGCAAAGGAATTCAAGAGTTTCTATGCTTCTTGGTCAACTGTAGTAAACAACAGTCCCAAAATCCTCCATGTCTTCACTCATCTTCCTTGCTGTATTACCAAATGCTTCTCCAAGTTTACAGCTCAACAGAAATTTCAAGAAGCCAAGGATTTACCCTGCTCATATGACTGGCTTCTGGCTGCCTTATCTCTTCTATGCCTGTTAAGGAAGTTGCTGATCATATTATTCTAATCTCTGGGGTTAACAGTTAGTGTAACACAATCACAGCTGCAAGCTGCTCAGCTGCTTATATCTATAGGCTGCAGTTTAGATAGCAATGCAAACAATGTAAGAATCTCCACAGAAAGTAATTATTTTGTTCATGTCAAGGTACCATATCCATTATTTCACTAGCAAATGTCACTGCACATCTGTGTCTCTGGATACTAAGTCTTATAGAGGTGGCTATCCATGTTATTCCTCATGTAAAAAACACATTAAAATTCCCAGTATACTTGTCTGTCCTAGTGGTCTCATGATGCTGGCCCTTTTATCCAACCCAACCCACATCTCTCAAGTTGGCAGGCACTACCTATGATGGATACAACTGGTCATGTTCCACCTTTGATACCCATTCACATATCCCATTGTTGGAAACAGTCACAAGATACCTGTCAGACTTTGACTAAGCTATATAATTTCAGTGGATGAATGTCAAGGGTTTCTCAACATCTTCAGAAGTAACCCTACACATTAATTTAATGAAAATGATAGTAGTTGTTTAAGCCTTTGAGCCTTTCAAGTCTCTCTTCTCCAAAGAAGCAGTACCATGCAATCAGACAGCACGACTACTGTATGATACATCAGAAACCAGGAAGAAAAACAAACATAACCCTTGTGCCAGGATGGTATGAAAGCTTGAGAATAAATAAGGGTCAGCAGTCAGTTTTTGATTGCAGATCAGATCTTATGGGGTTCAGTTTGCCTGTAGATATACTTGGTAGATGTATCCCTTTTCCCCATGTGTAGATTTTCACATCCAAAATACCATATAGGATCTTTAGATATGGTTATTCTTTTGCTTTGATATCTTCACTTACCTGATAAAAAACAAATTCAGGGCATTACTTCACTCCCATTCCTTTGCTAACGACATCCCTGAGGGATGCTGTGGCCCATAAGTGGCCACCTAGTCTCCTCTACACTTTTCCTCAATTTATTCTGATAGCATAAGTCATCCAGAAGGTGAAACTTCACAAATTCAGGTAATTCTCATAGCCCCATATTAGCTATGGCAGATCTGTCATTTCATCTAGTGTAGAAGCCCCTTGAAACACAAAAGAATTCTGCTAGCTCCTCCATTGGTCAAACCTTCCATAGAATCCCTGCACCTAGCCACTTGGTGTCTCTGTTGTAGTAGTGGCCAGTAATCCTTACTTTTCTGCAAGAGTAGTTGATAGCATCATCTTCCAAGAGGTCCAACATGAGAAAAATGTTAAAGGACAAATGAGCAAGTTTTTCTGTTTGGACTACTACATAGGAACTAGATCCATTTGTAGTCTCTGCCTAGTAGTTCTGGACTACCCTGCCAATAATTTTGACACCAGACTTGATGACATATTGACCTTAACAGGATAATAAGTATTTCGCATTTTTGTAAAAGGCTTTACTGTAAATTCCTTTAGCTGTGTCAGAAAAGCATACAAGACTTTTCTTAACAGTACCACCTTCTCATAAAGACTACAGGCAACTCCTCTAAAGACTACAGACGTACAGATCCACTACTGTTTGGGGACTAGAACTTTATTCTGCAAGAATTGCTGTTGACTTCAAGACTGTCTGTTTATAGATTTGAAATTTCTTACATGGGAAGCTGATTTCCTGGAGGCAATAACTCCTTCCAGGGAATTTCAGACTTGACTCTCTGTCTGTAAGTTCTCCATACATAGTCTTTCATAAAGATAGTCTCTCTTTTTTTCTCTCTCATTCACTGCCTCTCTCTCTCTCTCTCTCACTCTCTCTCTATCTCTCTCTCTTTTTCTGAACTAGCCCATCCTTTTATGCTACTGAAATAAATCTTAGCCGTTATATCCATCCAACTGTCTTTTTTCCTTCACATTCAGACTGTGTAGAGTGCTTTCTTCAGTGCATGTATTTATGTTGTCAACTGAGTTACTTTGATAGAATTAAATCCAACAAGAAAGACTCTCCACTTTTTTCCCTTTCTTCCAAGAAGCAAAGCCATAAAGTTTCAGAGATCACACTTGCCAGATGGCTGTTTGATTTTATCAGATTTTGTCTTTTGAAACTTAACAGACCCTTAACAGTAGTAAAACTATGGCTAACTCTGTATCTTTTTTTTTCAAGAAAGAAGCAGTTGATGATGTTTGTGCAGCAGCTATGTGAGCTATTCCATATCTTTGCAGAACATTATAAACTAGATCTGATATCCGGGCTCAGTTCATCCTCGAACTACTGCTATCAAGGGTGTTAGTCTCATGAGGAGACATACCCACTAGTGTTTGCTTGGTAGTCTATACTGTGATTTACTGAGACTAGACTCAAATGTGCTAAGTTATTGACATCTTAGTAATGATAATAATAAATCTTAAGAAATAAGTTGGCACATCTTCCTAACGGAGCTGCCTAACTTTCACCTCCTTGATAAAGAAAGTTTCTTAAGTCTTTATTTTTTAGTTTCTCACAACTACCATCAGATCCAGAAATGATGAGTACCACAGTGCTTTGTTTAATAGGGGAAGTGTGCTAAGCAGCTTGGGAAAGCTTATCTTGACGAGAGTTCCCAACGCCTGCTACCTTAATTCTATGAGTTATCGAAGATGGATTTAATCTTCCAGATCTATTGCTATGGTAAGTGCATAGTTTTTGTTCCCTTATCTGTTGTCACTTTCCATGTGGCTAAACAGTAGAAGACTGGAAAGTGGATCATTGCCACTGATACAGGCACAGCTACAGACACACCAGTGGCTGTCCTGCCATTTATAGATCAGTTAAATAACTATATTTGATTAATCAGTTTTACAGGTGGGTGCTTATCATACTGGAATGTGCAGATTATCTGCCAGTCAATTACCACACAGTTTTCCCAATAACAGTATTGCAAGTTCAAATTATAGTGGTAAACTTTTTGTTTTCTGTAGCAAGGCACACACATTTATAAGGCTAGCTTTGCACAGTATGAGACACTAAAGTAGCTGGAAAATCTGCTTCCTGTGGTTGGATATACTTGTACTCTTAGAGAAAGTAGGCATTGGAGATGATGCCATCTGTGTTTGAAAGAACACAGCAGGCCTTTTCAAGCTGTCACAAGAAGGAGTGTTCCTAATCTTTAAAGTTTAATGCAACTTGACTAATGAATCATTCACTATAGTAGGATGGCTTTTCTATTGCTGAAAGCATTTTATATTTAACATTCTTTCTGGTAAGAAGACTACCACTAGACTATCACTGTAACCATACCCCTCACCAAATAAGTAATATACAGACAGTCTTTTGAACTGTCATTAGATCATACCTGAGAAAAAAAATTGCTTTTTATTGCTCGTTATTTGTTTCATAGCTTGAATGCTGAATTCTTCTAGTGGCAATGCACAAGCTGTATTAATTAAAATTATTGAAATAAAAATATGTGATGTATCAATCTGTTGATTTTTTTTTATAACTTTTAGTATAGTAAATGCCACATAAACATTAATTTGCTTTGCATGGTCACTGCACTGGAAGCACCAGGCTGCAAGAGAAGTATGCTGAGAGATATGCATCTGATGTTATTTACAGTATGGCAAAAACAACTGCAATAATTTTCAGTAATGTTATTCTTTCTTTCTTATTATTATGTATTCTTTTTCTTTTAATTAATACAGGTGATTTCTGAGCATATTTAAGAGGTTAACAGTGTCAGTTTATTTAGCCAGAGTTAATTAATGGTGAGGGGCAGAATGTGGTGAGCTTAGCCATTACCAGGGAAAGAGAATAGTTTTTGATTCTCAATTCCAACTGCTTTATTTGTAACTTAATGTTTTATGCTACCTTATCAACAAATATAGCACATAATAATAATAAAAAAAACTTTTATCATCAACTAACAAACATCTTTCTATCTCTTCATTAACTAACAGTGGTACTAGATGGGCATATGTTTGCTTTTATTGTCATCTAACAGTTTTCTTGTTTGTCACATGCATAATGAATGTATTAAATTAGATGACTTATACATTAAAAAAGTCTGAGGTATTTAGCTTTATATAAGAGAATGGCTATGCCAGTCAGAAGGATAGCGTTGGAAAAATGAAGATATTTTAGGAGAATCTGTTCCTTTTGCCAGATCTTAAACTAGAACTACTTAATAATACAATTATCGTAAACAACAAAATAAAATAAATGTAAGGATGCTTTATTTATTTCTTAAGAGAGAAAACAGACATGGATACAGAATTTTGATTCAGTATTTGATTCCTTGTTCATTTGCTTTCTATGAGTCAATGTGCAAGTCACTTAACTAAACAGTGTTCCCTTTGTAGCCTGTGAAAGTGGACACTTGTGTCCAGTGGGTTTATCTGGTTAAAAAATGTATATATAAAAATCGACTCCTAGTACCTTCACCAGATGTCTTCTGTGGAGTAACAAATGCATTCACCTTATATACAAGCTTCAATCACTCAATTAGCATATCCATTAAATAATTAACCAAAGCAATTAAAAATAAGAAATGAAAACAGTTACAATACTAATTTTCATAGAATTTCCTGCTTTTAAACCACAAAGCTTTAAAATATTACATTTGAAAACTTACTGTATCTTAATAAAGAATTAAGTGGTTTGTATTTAAAGAACAAAGTATATTTATCATGTATTCTTAAAATGTTCTGCTAGAGGATTCTCAGTATTTTCATTTGAATATATCTCATACATTCCTGTATTCTAACTTTAAAACTCAATGTAGTTTATCCGGTACAAGTGAGATGGCATGGACACCAAATAACATCCTTTGTAGAATAATTAAAATTTCATTGTAGATCAAAATTAATGTTATTAATTCTAGCAATTTTATGAACAGAACCTTACATGATATATAAAATGTTATGTTTTGGGAAACGTATTATGTCACACGGGGAGGGGGGTGTAAACCACTTAATTCCCTGTTAAGATACAAAAAGACAGTATCTATTTGGACATTTAGGATCATAGGAGATTACTAGGCTATCAACCTAGAGGTCATTTTAAGACTAGCTATTTCAACCCAATGTAATACTGTAGCAGTACTAGTCAATACTCAAGACTTCATTTAGTGATGACTACCCATGTTCAGGAGTGTTGTGGGCACTATCCCGGGTAAGAATTTATGATGCCCTATCCACTCATCCAGGTTCCCTTTGAACAGTGTCATAGAAGTATTCTGTTTCACATGAATTGGTAGCCTGTTCCAAAGATGTGGCAGTTGCTGGGAAATAAATCTGTCCCTCAGCATGTCCTGTTTAAGTTGCAGGCCATATTTAAGTCCCTAGAATGGATTGCCCTAGACCCATTTGATTTACAGATATGCAGTAAGCTCATTAGGTTTGGGTCTTGGGTTGCTCTGTAGGCCAGGCATAAGTCTCCCCTAAGAAGTCCTTATTATACAGAGTATAGTGGCAGAGATTTTAGTTGGTCTGTGTAAGGCACATGCTGGACGGCCCTTGATCCTCTTTGTTAGAAATCTCTGTGGTCTTTCCAATTGCTGTAGATGCTTAGTATGGTACATACTGAATGGGGTGTTATATTCAGTTATGGTCTGGATAAGTGCTGAGTATAGGGGGGTTATAACTTCTTTTGCTCTCAAGGAGATGCTTTTACTAATCAAGTGAGCTATGTGGAAAGCTTTCCTCACAAAGGTAGACACGTGGTGGCTGAAGTTAAGGTAGCAGTCAACCTATGATCCCAGGTCCATTACCACTTCATGGGTACTTAGGGTATTGTTATTGATTTGATAATGTGAAGGGACATTGTTTGTGCTGAAGGGAATGATGATGCATTTCTTTGCATTCAGTTTGAGACCGTGACTTATACATCAGTCATTGGTCTGTGTGAGACCATCCTGGAGTATACTGACATCATTTGGGGATTCAGTGATTGCACCTAGTTGGCAGTTGTCTGCAGACTTGGTCAGTCACAACCCTTTAGTTTTGAACTGAACTTCTAAGAAGTATACACCAAACAGTAGGGGGCCCAGCACTGACCCCTGTGGCACCCCGCTGGTAACAGGTCTACTGATTGATGTGGAGTCACCGACTTTTGATAACATGTGTCTCGTTTGTGAGCCAGTTAGCAACCCATCTTACAATGAAGGGGTTTACGTTCGGTTTGCTAAGTTTATCGGTAATGCCTGAATGTGAGATTGTGTTGAAAGCCTTTGCCAAGTCGAGGTATGTGGTGTGCGCAGATTTGCCATTATCAGTGGCCTTGTCACACTTTCAAATAAATCCACCAGAGTTACTAGGCAGGATCTGCCCTTCACAAAGCTGAATTGGGTAGGGTCTAGGGTTTGGAGGTCACCTATGATTTTATTTATGAGGTCCATAATGATACATGCCATGGCCTTACAGATGAGGCTGGTCAGGCTTATGGGTCTTTAATTCCCTGGGTCTGTTGCTAGGCAACCTTTGTGGAGGGAATAAGTGTAGCTATTCTCCATTTTGCAGGAACAAACCCTGTGGTTAGGCTATGATTGAAAAGGGTACTTAGTGGTGATGCTAGTTCATGTTTTAGCCTGTTTAGAAGACAGTCTGTGATGTCATCTGGTCCCATAGAAGCTATGTTCTTTGCCTTGGGCAGGGCTTTGAGGACTTGCTCTTCAGATATGTAAGGTGGGGGGGTTTGGGTGAGGATTTGTTGTAAGTTAGAAGGGGATAAGGGAGTGAAATTTTCACCAAACCTATCTGCTAGCAGGTTTGCTACCACTGTGGGGTTAGTGTGTGTAATACCATTGGCCACCAGTTCTGCACATGGTTGGGCCCTACTCTTTAGGTTATGTACATAGCTGTAAAACGTCTTATGGTTATCCTTGGCAGTACTTGATAGGTTTCTCTCAAAGGAGCTCTTGGAAGATTTGACAAGTTGTCTTTTTGCCTGTTAAGGCTGAGGAGGATGCTTTTCCATTGTTGGGTCCTTGTGTTTGTTTTCTTGGACAGCAGCTTTTTTTGTTTATTGTAGAGTTTGTTGATGCTGGGAATCCACCGTGGCAGCTTGATTTTACTTGGGGTTCTGGCTTCAATACTATCTGGTGCAGCCAAGTTTATACACACACAAATGATTGTACAGGGCTTTAGTGTAAGCTTCTGCATAGTTAACACTTTCAGCTTGGGGTGGGGCTTGGAATGCATTTATACCTTCACCTAGGAGGGTATAGTTTGCCTTGGTGAAGATTTTTAGTCTGATTCCACCCTTTGTGAGTTCTAGTATTAGTATCAGTCCAAAAGTGACTGATTTGTGGTCAGTTTTAACTAATGAGGGTCCAACAGTTGCAGCAGTGCACCTGTTTGACATGTTCATAAGGACCAGATCTAGAATGTTTGGTCCTCGTGTCAGGGTATGGACAATTTGCTCCAGGGGCTTTTGAATTCATAAAGTCAAAGAACTTTTGTACTAGCGAGTTTAGGATAGAGTAGATTTCCCAGTTGTAGTGTAGGTATCCCAGTTGATGGTAAGAATGAACTCCCCCCATAACCAGTGTGTTCGGTAAAATATGGATTGTCCTTAGTTTGGTTAAGTAGGCTTCATGGGCGTTATGACTCATGGAGGGATCTGTAACTGGCTAGGACTGAATGGGGGTCTTACCCACTGTAACCTAGTCCTGGAGTAACTCCATGGAGTTGTCCAGTCTAACTAGACATGAGGTGAATTTATCTGTAATATAGATTGAAACACCACCACCTTTGGTTTTCACACATTCCTTTTGTGATCTAAAGTTGTTGAAGGCATTGTGGCCTTGCAGGGCCAGGGTACTCTCTAAGGCCTTAAACTGGGTTTCTGTGACTGAACAGACATCATCTTCTAGTGATAGAAGTGCTTCCAGGGAGTGCAGTTTTTGGTTTAAGCTCCTAGCATTTTCCAGCATGACCCTTATTTTGTTCTGATTGGTTAATTTCACGTTGGTAGTGTTGTTTTTGAGACCTTGTCTGAAAAAGTCACTTTGGGGGAGGCAAGAGCAGAGGGGTGCTAGGTGCAATCCATCTATGGCAAAACAGCAAGGCTTTGCTTCCCAGGAAGACAGGAATTAGATCCCCTTCGAATGACACCATATCTAAGCCAGTTATTGAAATCAATCTTTTTTTGTTTATACTGTGGCATAATTCTAGGTGAGGATAGTCTGCTTATCAAGGCTAGGGACATACCCGCCTGGGACACATACTCGGAGAGCTTGACCATGTTTCTCTTCATATAGTCCAGTGAGGTATGTCTCAGGTCATTCACACCAACATGAACTATGACAGTGTCATAATGGTACTTTTTGATGAGAGACCTGAGTGCATGCATGATCTGGCAAATCCTGGCATACATTAATGCCTTACAACTTAAACTAGCAATTAGAATGGGAACTAATACTGTAAATGTTTTAATTTTTGTATTTATTGTATTATTTTTTGCATTACTAATTTTGGTTAATCATTTCACTAGTACGAGTACTTTTCAACCTCTCACTGCAAGAAATCTGGACAAAGCCAGAAAGAATGGGGGGACAAAGGCCTAAAATAGTAATAGAATTTAAATATTGCTCCTATAAACTTAGAAAGTTGCTAGACTAACAGGTTTTGCATTATTATATATTTTCTGAAGGATATAAAGTCTGAAACTAAAATGCCTGTCATTATTTAGTATTATTTAGCGATATCAATCTTAAATGATTTGCCAGAAAAACCACACATTTTATGAGGAACAGACCAAAAATATGAGTCAAAAATCTGAACATTCGGTGAAAATCTATACAGTTGAGAAGTATGCTGGTATGCTAAATGACTGAAGCTTGTGTATATTGTGAATGTTTTAGTGACTTCCCTAAAAGATGTTAGATTGAGATGCTAGGAATATCTCAGTCTTGCAAGAAACTAAGCCCTGCCCATCTGATTCCCTGCCCCAATTTATGTTGTTTATTTACACTAAAATTGTCTTGAATATAAGAATTTCGAGAAACTGTAAGGAGAGAATTTGTTTTCACACAGAAAATCTAAAAGTCCTGTTGCAGTTTATGTGAGCATATATTAAAAGGTGAAATGCACTGTGAAGGGGTGGAATAAAGAAGGGAGATTTTTCTGGATGAAGATTCATTTGCTGAACACATTCTAGTGGTGGATTTTGAATTACCCTGATAAGACTATGCATTCTTTTCCCAAAAAAAAAAATCTTGGTTGAAGTAGCTTTGACTTACCATAGCCATAGTTTTATTAGTCTATTTTAGGAAGGTTAAGCCACTGTATCTTAAAGGAGGTAGAAAATATATGCAAGGATACAGTTCTCCATGTATCACAGTGTTGTAGAAATCTGTAAAAGATGACAGAAATGAAAATTAGCAATTTTAGGCCTTTGAGGTAGTATTAGCTCAGTGGTTTCCTGAAATTGCTGACATAAGAGAAACTAACAACTTTAGAAGATATGGGGAGCTCGCGATGCATCTTTGAATGTATCAGGTTGGTAGCTTGCGCTGAGTCCATAATGCAGTTGACAGAAACAGGTAGGCTATAATATAGGAAATCATAGGGTACCTATCCCAATTGCATTGCAGCAGTGCTCAGAACCCCTCCTGAAAAGGAGAAATAAATAGAAACTAAGTAGACATTATAACAAATTAATAAGTGATTAGACAGGAGATGTGTGCATACATGGACAGTAGATGATGTGCCACCCCACTTTCAAAAATCATAATCGTAGCTTCCATGACATCTATATATTTTCATAAGTTCATAGGTAAGTACTAGGCTAGGTGCCCTTGTGGGCCATTTATGCGTAGCCAGTTTCCCTCTCTGTGCTATCCCATTTGGCTAGATATTGACCTTACTCCTCCCATGGTCGGTAATTATATATTACCACTAATGAGAATACCTGGAATCATGCCATTAATAATTTGGGGAGGCCCATACATAGGATAATGCATTTTTGAGATGCCTTTGTCTATTAGTAGTACAGGGGGCAGTCCTGGGGTAAAGTTTCTGCTTCTCATCCATTGATACAAATCTCATTTGAATACGGACAGAGGTGAACTTTGTTTTATGTGGGTGGGGAGTCTGTTCTAGAAAAGCAGCATATCATATCATATTTGTTTTCTTCCACTTTGCCAACATTTTGGAGGACAAAACTTCAGAGAAGCTGATGGAATATGTATGACCCTACAGGACTGTATTCCTTAGCCATCATGGATTTTGATCCAGCTACAGCATGGCAACTGGTATTTGGTTCCCTACAGATGTAATTTGTAAAATATATGATGGCGTTGTTCTCACTGCAGTACCATTCATGGACTTACTAAGGCCTCTGATTTGTAAACTGCACTCTGCTGCTCTAAAAACTTAAGAACTACTTGATGAGCACATTAACCGGTTTCATGCCTTTCTTGAGTATATGTGGTTCAAGTTAAAAGTAAGATAATGCATCTCCTTTAAACTAGATACCATTTACAGTACTACCCAAAGATTAGTTTATGGGCCACCCTTATTTTTTTCTGTTCATTAATAATTTTTCTGAAACATGGAAGACATCACCCTTCTGTTACACATATATGAATTGATGCTTCTAATTTGAAAGTACTATGTTTCATGACTTAATTTCTCCCTTGGTAAAGCTTAATGTCAGAGCACAAGATTGCATATCAACATTAAGAAAACAGAGATGTAGTCCTTTTACATCTGGAGAATGAAAAAAATGCATCCCTCTACTAGTTAACCACTGTTGGGCAAAGTTGATACAGTCTTTATCTTCGGATAGCTTTATATTTACTTTGACTCAAATAAAATCTTTAATGTGCACACAGAACAAGCCAGTAAGAAAGTACACCAGTATCTGGGTTTGTGCAAGAAAAAGATTAATTCCATAAATTTGGAATCTAGTGCTCTTCTAACTGCTTGACTGTGCTCTACCATTTACTGTCTGTGTCTCTAACACTGGTGTTGTCACATTATTGGATCTTTTTTTTTTTTTAATTAATTTAATCACCAAGTAAGCCCACTTTGCAAAAGTGCTTATCTTTGTGGAGATATGCTATTGCCATCAGAAGTGTTGTGTGTACTAAGACCCAGCAATAAGGAGAGTGTGGGCATGAGCGAGAGCTTGGGATGATGGGGAGAGTTCCGGCACAAGCTGTATCTCCTTCTGCAGGGAACTACCTCACTAAACCTGCATCAGACACAGGAAAATAAGATACTTGTGCTATTAAGTAGAAATGGAAGTCATATGTGAAATAATGCTTTACATATAACACATAGGTTGGTAGCAAAACAGAGAGGCTGATGGAGAAGGGCTATATTAGTTGAAGCTAATAACTTAAGGGTTATAGGAAAAGGCAGGAACAAGGGAGAGGGTAATGGAGATATTTGGGTCAGCTCGTGGATGGTAAGGAGCGGTAGCATGAGATAAGGGAGGGACTAAAGAAAAGTTTGGAAAGAAAGAGGCAGTAGATACTAGAAAGGAGAATGTCATATAAAGGTACAAAGAAATAGAAGTTGAAAGAAGGTAGTAGAGCAGAAAAAGCGGCCAAGGAAAGGAGGAAGAGAATGGAAAGAAACAGCTGAAGGGCCCCTTTTATAATGGTGCTAGCCTGTGTTGACAGAATATATGGTAATGAAAATATAACAGGGTTAAAATGCAGAGATTCGTGCTCATCAGTATCAGATGCTTGTTAAGAACTTGGCCGAGCTGAAAAAGTTACTAGAAAAGAATGAAGTCTACATGATTAGATAACATTAGGCCAGTTATGCAGGAAGTTCAAATGTACAGGATTTGAAATAGAATTAAGTAGCAGCCAGAGAGATTAAAACAAAGTTAATAAAAGCTCCTAATTGGAAAACCCCAGTCCCAGATGCAATACCTAACTTCTGGATAAAAGTATTAACATCTTGGCACAAAGATTTAATCTTGGCTTATTGGAACATGGGCTAAATTCTTGGCTAGGCTTGTAAGTGCTTCACGGCCAATAGCCTGCTAAGTTCCTGTGATCCTGTGAACTATTTGTATATGCATCCCGAACAGACACCAAGCTGGGTAACAACAGAAAAAAATGATACTACTCCCAAAGAGTCAACCTACAAGCTATCCTAAAAACTATAGGCCAGTAACGTGCCATCCAGTGATGTATAAATTATATACTGGAACTGATGCCAATAGAGTTGATAGTCATTCAGAAGAAAACTCAATCATTGCAATAGAACAAAAGGGTAATTAAAGAAAGTCATATGGAACAAAGGATCATTTGTTGTTAAAGTCATAATATAGAATTGTAAAAAGGGAACAATCTAAGGATAGCATGGATAGACAACAAAAACACATTTCACAGCATCCCACATTCATGGATAAAGGAGTGTTTACAGATGTATAAGATATATCTTACATTGATTGATTACATTACAGTGACCTTGAAACAGTGGCAAACTACTCTGCAGCTAAGCCATGATAATTGACAAATTATTATCCCTGGGATAAAAAGACAGAGGAATATTCTAAGGTGACTCTTTGTTACCACTGCTCTTTTGTCATGCCCTTAACCCATTAAGCTATCCATTTAACATATTAGGTCATGGTTATGGTTTACCTCCCAGAAAACAACAAAACTTAATGAATTATTTTTGTGGATGATTTAAAACTGTATAGTTCATCAGATGAGGAACTGAAAGCACAATAGCAAGTGATGAAAACTTTCTCAGATGATATAAGAATGTCATTTAGTCTTGATAAATGTGAAAAACTATGTTTAAAGCAGGAAAGCTGCAGCACCAAGAAAATATTTGCCTGGGACAGGAATGTGATATAAAGGAACTTGAGCAGGAGGGAGTGTATAAATATTTGGGAATTGATGAAGGATTGACCATAAACATAAACAAATGTGAACAAAATTAGTAAGGAATATTTTAGAAAACTAAAATTAATACTGAAAACAGCACTGGCATCTATGGACAACATCCAAGCTGTAAACCAATTTGCTTTTCCTGTTCTAACTTACAGTTTTGGGGTGATTGACTGTCCCCAAAAGGTACTGGATCAGTTTTACATGAAAACAAGAAAAATGCTTACTTATCAAATGATTTATAAAAATCAGTGTATACAAAGATTATATATTCCCTCTTTTGAAGGAGATGCAGGACTGTATAGATCTACAATCGCAGGACTGCATACATATCTGCTGACCTCTCAATATCCAAATATAGTAAATGTTGTAAAACATGAGGAGAACAATTCTAAAATGGCTTCCCTGTTTAGTTTCGCAGAAGCATATTGATGTCAAGTAGGAGTGGAAACCAAACTAGAAGTAGACAAAAATCAGGCAGCAACTGAATGTGCCAAAAAACAAAAGAAAGAATATAAGGTGAAGGATCAGATGAGAAACCAAGAAATTTAAAAAATGCATAAATATAGTTGCAAGTACAGAAAACACCTGGCACAACTTCATGTCAATCAGGATCTGATGCAGGAATGGCTAAGGAAGGGAAAATTTAAACCAAAAGACAAAGGGTTAGTATTGGCAACCCAGGATAGTGTACTACTTGCACATTGGTTTACAAAGTCCATTGAACATGTCAGAGAAACAGACAAATCTAGATTTTGTAAAGCAGAATTGGAAACAGTTGCACATCTTGTTGCTGGGTGTGATATATTAATGGCAGAGGCCCTGTATACTGAAAGATATAATAACGTAGCAAGACCTTTGTATTGGAGATTATGAAAATAGTACAATATTGAAATAGCTGGGAAACATGAACCACAAGGCATTATAGAAAATGATCACCCATTACTAACAGTTCAAAAAAATAGATGCGAGAAAACCAGATATAGTAGTCCATGAAAAGAAAAAGTAGCATTGAGTATTGAAATTGCTACACACGGTGATTACAGTGTCTTGAGTACAGAGGGACACAGAGTTATAAAATACCAGGATTTGCAGTCAGAAATGAAGGCTATGTAGAATAAGAATACCATAAAACAACAAATAGGATCCAGCCTTCAGTAAAACTCAGTCATAATTAATAAAACTATTAGAACAAAACAAAAAAATGGCCTTTAGAAATGCTAGCAGCCAAAATTTATTAAACACAAAGCTTTTGAGAAATACTGACACTGATAAAGTGTATTTCCCGAAAGCTTTGTATTTAATAAATGTTGGCTGCTAGTGTTTCTAAAGTCCATTTTTTGTTTTGTGAAGAAGAATATTCAGTTTCAAAAGCAGTAGAAGCAATGGGTCTCATAAAAAAAATATAGTCATATTTAAATATGCTACTGAGACGTAACTCCATATGCATTGCAGAATGAGTCATTTGTGGGCTCATTGCAGGTGCTGTGAAGAGTGATTTTGGTTAACAGCAAAGACTGAAATAATACTAAATTCATTAACTTTAGTTTGACTTAGGAATGGGGTCCATTCCCATCATGGTATTAGGAACCAAAAAGACTTGGAGAAATTAATCCAAGGGGAAATGCCATTCTGTGATAAGGTTAACAAAATCGGTTGATGGAGTTATCCGAGTTATCCTTTAAGGAATGGAATGATTTCCCCTTCAGTCTGCTCACAGAATGGCCTCATAAAGGGTTTATGCCCATCTCTTCTCCATTAGATACATTAATGTGCCACAGCTATAAAATTATGGTTCTCTGGTTACAGATGCTCATTTGAAGTACTTAAAGTTCTTTGTAGCAAAGTGTTGAGACAGGGTATTTTCTTACAGTGTACATACTTGTAGAATAATTCATCTGCTGAGATTTTTATGCTAAAGTATTTAGGAACAAAACATGCAAAAAAGTATATATTGTAATGTAGATATTTTAGTTCAAAATGGCTGCTATTTATGACTACTTTCTTGGAGTCAGTCCTGTACAAGTTTCTTACTTGCAGAACCATAACTACTATTTGTTAAAGCAAAAGAAGACAAGAATTAGCATCTCAATCAATGGGATGATGCAGTTTGCATTGTAAGAACTGTCAGAATTACTTTTCCATGTGTTCAGAATGTTTTTAATAGACAACATATTTCACAGGCTGGTAGCTTTTTATTTACCACCACTAGCAGAAGGATATGATGTTCCACTAAACCTTGACTGTAAAATGGACAACAAAAGTAATGCTATAGGGAATTGATGATCCTTTGTGTGAATTCCTGCATGTCATTGCTAGAATCTCCTTGTGCCTGACTGAGAGTGCTTCTCAAACAATCTGGAAATATAAAGCTGATAAGTATATTTTTTCGCATTTTAACTGTTCAGTGTTCTACACCCTCTTTATTTTTGCTTAACTGAATTATTTATATATTTGCTAACCAGATTTTGTTTTCTGATCTATGCTGAACTTTTTATTTCTCAGAGAGTTTGTAGTGAACTTATTCCAGGGTGTAAAATCTGGTCTAACAGCTTTTGTGTTATCTGATTGTCTCAAGGCTTGGCTTTTGTCTTGCTGTTATAAAAATATTACCTTTGTGTGAATTCTAGCACATCCTTGCTAGAATCTCCTTGTGCCTAACTGAGAGTGTTTTTCAAACAATCTGGAAATATAGAGCTGATAAGTATATTTTTCACACTTTAACTGTTTAGTGTTCTGCACTGTCTTTATTTTTGCATGACTGAATTATTTATATATTTGCTGACAGATTTTTTTTCTGATCTGTGCTAAAACTTATTTTGTCCCACCCTCCCAGACAACTGCTGTTGCATTCTTAAAGTTGGTGGCTTTTGCAGTTGCCAACCCCTACTGTAAATTTGATCTGGGGCACTCCTCCCAGTCCAATCTCATTAGCTAATTCTACCTAATACTGACATCATATGCCCAAACTCCTTGCTCCCTTAACCTTGAATTATCTTCTGTTCCTGCTGTCTCTCTCTCTCCACTTTATAAAAAAATAAATAAATAAAACAAACAAACAAAAGAAAAGACACTTTATTGAGCTGCTTATATTTTTCTGTATTTGTGTTTGTTCCTACCACTTTGTTACCATCTTGCTTTTTCCTGCTACTTGCTGCTTGTTCTCTAAAGTGTTCAACTGCATCTTTTCTGTTGAATTTATTATTGCTTGTTTGGAAGCAATGTGTCCTTAGCCTGAACAAGTAAATAAGAGCGCTAGTGAAATCCTCTAAAGCAAATTTCGAATCCAAATTGGCCACATCTACTAGAGACAATCATAAGGTCTTCTTCACATATGTCCACAACCTCAAAGGAAGCACCCAGATCTTTTCAGAACTGGTGGTCAAGGACACCACATATACAAAAGCGGTAGATATAGAAAACTTGCTGGCTGACAGATTCAGCAAAAACTTCACCCCTCTGTCTCCCCCATCAGTAAATCAGGGCACCCCAGTACCTGACCCCTTCCCCTTATATCTAGGTAACAGGTCATCACTGCTCTCTCAAAGGTAAAAAATACAGCCTACATGGGACCCAACAACATACTAGGTTGCATCCTACGTGAACTCAAGCAGGAACTTGCAGCACCATTAGGCACCCTATTCAACCAAAGACTGAGTACCGGCTTCATCCCAGGTGAGTGGAGGACAGCCACTTTCATCCCTTTACACAAAGATGGAGCATCCATCGAACCGGGAAATTATAGACCATCAGCCTAACTAGCCTGATCTGCAAGGCCAAGGAACGGATTATCATAAACATCATTGACAAGGACATCGGCAACCTCCAAACACTTGATCCCACACAGTTTGGCTTCATCAAAGGAGGTCATGTCTGCTAAATTTGGTTGACTTCTTTGAGACAGTCACCAATGCCATGGATGAGGGGAAGACGGTGCACACCTCCTACTTTGACCTGTCCAAAGCCTTTGACACTATTCCCCACACGGGCATAATAGATACAAATCTCTCAACTAGACATCAATCCGTATGTTACCAGATGGGTAGCAAACTGGCTCACTGTTAGAACCCACCTAGTCAAAATTGGAGAAGCCACCTCAAGCAGTACAACAGTAACAAGTGGCATACCCCAGGGTTCAGTCTTGGAGCCTCTGTTATTTGGGATATACTTTTCTGAGGTGCAGACGAAAACCAGTGGGCTATGGCTGACCACATTTGCAGATGACTGCAAGCTGGGTGCTGTCATCAATTCCCCTAGTGATGTAGACATCTGCCAAGAAGGTCTCACTCAGACAAATGATTGGTGCCAGAAACATGGCCTCAAGCTGAATACCAAAAATGCATCATCATCATCCCCTTTGGGGAGAGTGATTCCCCACAAATTATCACATTAATAACAACATCCTATGCACGCAATCAGTCGTGAGGGATTTCGGCACCCAGGTTAACAGCAACCTGACTTTTGACCACCATGTTGCTTCCGTTGTACGGAAAGCCTTCTACATGGCCCACCTTATAAGTAAGGGTATCTCATCCAGGGAAAACGAGGTCAAAACATCCCTGCATTCTTCCCTTATAAGGCCCATTATTGAGTAAAATGCCCCTTTCGGCATGTACCTCACAAAGCACATGCAGCAACTGGAGAAACCACAGAGGTTCCTCACCAAGAGAATCCAGGGCCTCAAACATCTACTATATACAGATAGGCTAAAACCCTATCCCTCTACTCAGTTTCATTCAGACTCCTCAAAAGTGACTGCTGTCTGGATACAAGGTGAGCACGGTCTCCACCTTGATGGGACTGCTGTATATCCCCAAGTCAAGCTCCACTCAAGTAACTAGCACGCGTGACCTCAACCTGATCTGTGACTTCAACAGGACTTGTTGGTGGGACAGATTTGTGTTCCAGAGACTCCCCCATCTATGGAATACACTCCCACTCCACGTCAAGCAGATTACCTCTTTACCCCTTTTTAAACGCAACCTGGATAACTGAATAGGAAACAGAAAATATACCCCTGGGATTCCACCCATGTCCCTGTTGGACAGGGGCATTGGATGCTGACTTGTCTAAACATGGGCTAAAGTCTTGGCTAGGCTTATAAGGGCCTCAGGGCCAATAGCCTAATAATGTACTATGAAGCATACGGCTAAGTGATTAATAGAGAGATGTTCTGTTAACAGAGAAGTGTTACTTTGCTGTGTAGGCTAACTGGAACCAGTGTGGTGTTTGCATGACTTTGCATGTAAAATGTGGTAGTTCAATCAAGTTGTGCAGAAAAGTCTGTTATCTTTGGAGTCTGGTATATCATACAAATTCTAAGATAAAAAAAGGAGGGTTACTAAATGGGATTGCTGCATGGGCATAACCAGAGACTTTTTAAGTGAGTTTTTAGTGCAGTCTTCAAGTGATTGCAATAAGGTAGTATGGTTATTGGGGGGAGGGTTGTTCTGTAATCTGGATATGATGTAGTAGAATAGTGCTTCTCCCACTGAGTTCTTGGGTTTGGTCACTAGAAGTAGAATTTTGCTGCTGGAGCATAGTGGTCTAGTGGAGCAGTAGGGCTGGAGAAAGTTTTGAAGGGATGGGACTTTAAGAGGATAGTTTACTAACTTGTGGGAGAGAGAGAGTTGATTCAGGTGAAGACCTTGAGGGAGTCCAAGCCAGTCATGTTCTTTAAGTGAGATACTGTGCTGGCTGTGATAAGATGAGATAAGATGCATCAGTGGCAAACTTAGCAGTTTTATTGTAGCAAGCCTCAAGCTTGTTTAGGTCTGTTTGTCTAAGGTAGGTAAGTATAGCAGAGGCGCAGAGTAAAGTGGGGATTAGGTGGGAATTGGCAACAGAAATTCTAGCTGTCTTGTTGAGGAATTGTTTGTTTCTGTACAATGCACCTAGTTTTTTTTGTGAACCATTTTTATGGTAAGAGAAATGTGACTGCCAAATCTGAGATTGTTATCAATTTCAACACCAAGTAGTTTGGTGTGTTCTGTTAGGGAGATGACAGTATTGTCTTTGGCTAGAATATTACAGTGGGGGATAATTGGGTTAGATTTAGTGGATTGGAAGATAAGGAGTTTAGTCTTTCTTGGGTTAAGTAATAACTGGACATTAGATAGCCAGCTTTCTACAGATGAAAAGGCTTTCTGTGTGATCTTGTGAACTTCAGGTATAGTTGGGGCTGAGCAGATGAGGGTGGAGTCATCTGCATACTGTATAAGAGAAGCATGCTTGGTGGCTGTGACTAGATTATTGATGAAGAGTGAGAATAGTAATGGACCAAGGATGGAGCCTTGGGGAACACCGAGCATTACAGGAAGTCGAGGAGATAGGTCATTATGCCAGACAACTGATTGTTGGCGGCCAGTTAGATAGCTGTGAAACCAATCAGTAGTTTATTGGGAACAGGATAGGTTAGTAAGAACAGAGATTCTTAGTTTGTGTGAGACCATGTCAAAAGCCTTGGGTAGATCCAGGAATATAGCAGAGGAGAACAGGCCATTATTTTTATGATGAAGGATAGCATTAGTGAAAGAGAGCAAGGTGGTAGTAGTGCTGTGATGTGGCCTGAAGTCATGCTGGGTGCTGGAGAGGAGGTTATTAGCTAAGAGGTAGTTTGAGACTTGAGAATGGATGGATGCATGTCTCTGTTCTTTACTAAACATGTTGTACTTGGCAATAAAAATAATGGCAAGCACACTGGTGCAGTTGTTACTGTCACTGCCTTAAAACTGTTGGTTCTCTGGATTTGTTTCCCAGCTGTAGTGCCTTCTTTTTTGGAGTCTGTATCCCACAGTTTTCAAACCCCACTTCAGATACATGCTTTTAGATAAGTTCATGATGTTTCAAATTGCCTGTAGGGATGTGCACAGTGTGTAAGTATGTATGTATGTATGTACATCCTGTAATGGACTGCAGTGGCATCCAGGATTGTTTCTCTGCCATTTACGTGCCTGGACAGGCTCTGGATAGTATAGAGAGAGTGTAGAAAATGAATTAATGAATGCATGCAAATGATGTCTTTGCTGTTATCGTACACATTTGAATGATTCATTTGTTAAAAGAAAATGTTTTTTTGATGTACAGCTTTATGTCTGGATACACTGATCCTTGTCCCCTACCACTGTCTTCATTATTGTACAGTAATCTTTCTGGGTGCTCTCCCCAGAACCATACTAAATGGTTTTATCCCATTGAAGGTACAGTGGTGTTAACCATACAACATAATGAAACTGAGCAGTAAGCTGATGCATGTACAAAACATAATGGCAGTGCAGCACACACTGTTAAAAGACGATGAGCTTCTACTCATAATACACTGCTTGTCTGTGCCTGTGCGATGACAAAAGGTTTACAGCAAGTGACAGATAAAATGTGGACATGTTTTGTATTATAATTAACATTCATACAAATATTTATTGCAGGTTTCACTAAAATGTGGATGTGTTTTGTATTATAATTAACATTCATACAAATATTTTTTGCAGGTTTCACTTCCATAATTTGTGACTAACCCTTTAAGTCAAAAAGGCAGATATTTACATAGAGAGTACCCTGAAAAGAAATGGAAGAAAAGAATCCCCATCCTGTAGTGGCCAAGCCGAAGTTCAGCCAAGTTGGAACATTGCAGAAGAACTGGGAGAAATGGGCTGATGACCACATTGAATACCAGAAGCACAACCCATTCAGTAATGATGTCACAGTAGCTGTACAGCATCAGAAGGGAGATCCTGAATATGGAAACCCTAAGGAGGGGTCCAAAACTGAACAGAGGGGAAAGGATGCATATAGACATGTTGGGACTGAAGTTAAAGAACTATGCTTAATCATGCAGATTATAGGTGAAAAAGGAAAGGATGGAAATGTAAGAGTTACATTTGGAAGATTGTTTGAAAAATATGAGAACATTTCCAACAAAGTTGTAGGGATTCTGCTGAGAGCCAGAAAGCATGGCCTGGTTCATTTTGAAGGAGAGATGCTTTGGCAGAGAAGGGATGATGATGTGATTATTACATTATTGGAGCAAAACATCACTTAACAACTGTATTATTTGTCTTAATACTGAATTTTAATACTGTTTCTCTACTGCTTCTTTTATCTGACAGACTTTATTTTCCTCTTTGCTGGTTCACTTCAGCTGCACTTTTTCTAGTGAGCAGCTGTGTTACACCCATAACAAAACAGACTCTTGTCATACCTCTGTAGTGCCCTGTATTGCCCAGCTGTGTCCCTGTGACTGCAGAAAGTGGTAATTGTGGCCATTTACAGACCTCCCTCAATGTGCAAAAGGAGGGCATAATCTTTGTAAAGTACTTAATGAAGACAGGCATAATCTTTTACCGGCCATTTGGTAAAGTACTGTTGCTGCATTATAATGTGAGCAGCGTTGTATAATGGAAGGAACACAGGTAAAAAAGAAGCTAAAAATAGAACAGGAATTGCTAGCAGTTAAAGATCATGCTCAAAGTATTTTTAGAGATCTAACTTAGAATTTCCCATAAGTTGCATCAGATATTTATGAGTGTGATCACTTTTTTATGGGAGAAAGATTTTTTAACAGTTTTCTTCAAGAAATAAACATCTTAAGACTTCCACTGGGAACATGCCTCTCAACTAGTGAATGCAAAAAAATAACAGAACTGGTCTTTAGTCTTCAAAGTAAAAAAACTGAAAGACTGTAGCAAGTAGGTTACACAGGCTTGTTGCCAACAAATCATGAGTAGTTGGTGCCAGCTTTTACGGCTTCTAGCTGCATTGTGGTCAGCTGACCAATATTACAATGCAGCTAGAAAAGTGGACCAATAGCAAAGCTTTCTGCAATTGGTTCTTTTTCCTCACTTGACTGCCGTCTTGGTCTGAACAGACCAGTAGTATAGTGTGGGCAGAAAAATGCCAAAAAGCACAACTGCCCAAGTTTTTTGTAATTTTTCTTGCCTCTGTTATTTGGTCTGTTCAATGGACCAACAGCACAGTGCAGCTAGAAAAGTGGACTAAAACCATAGGTAGCAAGAAGCCCACTGTGCTATTGGTATATTTTTCTAGCTGCTCTGTGCTATTGGTCCATTCAGCAGACCAGGGCATGCTGATAATTACATTTATAATAATTAGTTAATTTCCAAGCTCTTATTTTTTTCACAAACTGTCAATTAAATTAAGAGCTTTACAGCTGTTTACCACTTGGTGTTTTTTTTTTCAGCTTACTGCAGAAAAAAAAAAGCTGAAAGTTACCACTCATTCAGGTAAATAATTGTTATTCTTGTGAGCCTCTCAAATACATCACTGCCCATCATGCAGACTGAATCTCTGTGCCGATACAGTGAGACAGCAGGCATTCATTGCAGACATCCAAGTTCTTTGGATGTTTTAAATTTTGTAAGAGTTTTGACTCAGGCAAAAATGCTATCATATCCATGAATGTGCAATCTGGCTTACAGGTCTACTAGTTTACCTCTAAAAATTCCTTGCACATAATATTTAATATTTAATCTTTTGAGCATCTGCTTTAAGGCTGTGCTTCTCTTTAGTGCAAACATATTATTTTTGTTTTATTTATGTGGAAATGTTCACACATATGCTGCAAAGCAAAATATACTGTGGGTAGTGTGCACATTAACAAAACCTGAACAGGTGTTTTTATGGTGTACCTCTAAAACTTTTTGACATGATCTTTGACTGGTAGCAGTTCCTTAAGTTTAGCTTAAAGAGACAGAAAACAAACAAAAGATTGTAGCTTTCACATATTTTTTGAGACAGTCATCAATATATGTTGTTTGATGAAAGTGAAAATTTTATGTAATGACTCCTTTCAAACCAGTTTCTGTTGGTCTGGCTCACTTGTGTTAATTTTATATTCACTTCCGTTGCTATCATTTGTATGTGGAAAACTTTATTGGTAGTGAAGATCGCTTGATCACCTATTTTATGATGCTTCTTTGAAGCTGGGGGTGTACTTTTGAATGCCATTGCTGAGCCTCTATAACCATGATAAAGCTGCTAAGTGAGAGTGGCACTACTCCATTTCATTCTGATCCCAGTTTGAAAAGTCTGGCTGTATGTATTTATTTATTTATTTATTTATTTATTGTTTTTAAACTGGCTAAAAATAAACAAAAAGTAACTAAAGGTTTTGTAAAACTGTGAAATTTATTTGAAAAGACATTCTGAAGTGAATGTTTTAGTAACCAGTTCTGCTACTCTGACCAGTCCAAACACTAATGTTGTTAGTGTGCTTCTACCCCTGAACCTGAATGTAGTTGTACTTGTACCAAGTTGGGGGAGGATTTCTCAGGTCACAGCTTAATAGATGGGATTATGATGTGGTGATGGTCTGGTTTATTACAATGGCATGCAGCAGGTGCACTAAATTTGCCCTAGGTGGGAGTGTGTATGTGGTGACTGCATACCTCTCAACTGTACAGATTTCCACAGAATGTCTAGATTTTTGCCTTATATTTTTGGTCCCTTTTTTCATAAAATTGTGGCTTTCTGGCAAATTAGTGGCAAATCATTAAAGACTGAAGTTAGAAAATAATGACATACATTTGAGTTTTAAACTTCATACCATTCAGAAAATTCATGCTAATGCAAAACATGTTATTCTATCAACTTTCTAAGTTTGAAAGAGCAATATTTCAAAATTCTCCCTATTTGTACCTCTTTTTTTATGGCTTTGCCCAGATTGGTAGAGTGTGTAGTATTGATAAACTACCACAGCAGCGCTAGCCACCCAGTGGTGTAAACCTTGGCTTTAGATGATTGCCACTACTGAAGTGATACCCCGACCCCATCTGCAAAATGGGAAAAGGAGATGAGGGAGGATGGATGGATGGATAGTGAGGTGTGCTGCTGCATGCAGAGGTGCATTCTACTAATCCTGCTGATGATATTGTCTCAATGGGAATCGGCATGGAAGTTAAGAAATCCAAGACATTACTTGTGTATAAACAGAAAATGATACCGTCATGCCTTGGCCAGCATCCACCTCCAGTACGCTATGAGGTATATAGTTTACAAGCTTTAAGTAAATGATGGTGTGTGTGTGTGTGTGTGTGTGTGTGTGTGTGTGTGTGTGTGTGTGTGTGTGTGTGTGTGTGTGTGTTTTCATTCACTTCCATGTCACTGTAAGCATTATGATTGTAAACTGTTTTAAGATAGTAAGAGCTGCATACATAAGTGTTTTAAACTATTTGTGTTTACTGTTTGAAATCGGTTATGCAACATAAATTAATTGCTTTTCTACCTGGACTTCATGTTTGAAAGATACTTTGTGATCCAGCTATTTTACTTATTTTCTCGTTTTTATTTGGGAAACCTGAAACAAGGACTTGACTAAAGAAGAAAAAACATTCATCATACCATAAAATGCCTTAACACCTAACTGTGCATTGTTAAATTCAGAAATGTTGTAGTTCACGTACAGATTTCTAGAGCCCAGAGGAGTCTGCATCATGAATGCATTGATTGTAATCATCTTAGGAATGGTGCTCCTCTAACAGAAAATATGCCATGTATGTATGATAATAATGTGTTTTGTTAAAAATGAAACAAACTGGTAAAAATCATAATGCAGCAAGCTGGAAAGCAGATCCAGAAACATTAAAAATGCATCCTGTATATATGAAAGACAATGTAACTGAGTATGTCTAGGAATAGTTTATAAATCTATTTACACACACATGGACAGCAGTAAATCATTATGGTTTAATATCCATATAAAGCTATTTTTATTCTTTCATTTAGAACAGTTTGTGTAGGCAATGCAAAAAATGATACACAGGACTCAGATTGCAGTTACACCTTAGTGCATTAAGCCCATCAATAGTAACTAGACCTTTGGGATATTATTTCTCAGTTAAAGGGCTTACTAGAAAGTCATAATAATTATTTGCTATCAAATTTTATAATGCACTGTGAGAAAGAAGTGAAAACAACAACTCCTGGATCAAGCATTAAGGACCAAGTTTACCATTATGTCATTTTGAATACTTCATCCAAAAATACTGTGTTTTTTGAGAGATGCCTCAAAAGTAGAAATGCTAACACCCAATATTTCTTCTGGAAGAAGTTAATGCCCTATACAGACCCCATTGCAGTGTAAGAAATTTCTGTTTAACAGTATGTTTCCCAATTTATTTTAAAATGTGAACATTTTTAGATGATGAGAAAGTACTTCACTGAGTTTTGTAATTGCTGCCATAGGTTGCAAAATTTTTATGTAAATCTGCTCAGCAGTAACAGTGGGACTTTTAGGTAAGTCTGCTGTTTTCTAGGGTGGTTACCTTTCATTTTTGCAGTGGAAGCAATGCTAGATTTTTCATTACTAGATAATGCATACTCCCAAACTTACAGATGCTGAGAATTTGCCGGATCCATATACATTGACAGCATGGTCAAAATCTAGGTTTCCATTAATTTCCTTGTATCTAGAGCTGGTAGTCCCCAAAGGGAATCCAGAGTATGTTTCCCTAGATCCTGCATATAACCTAAACATCAAAGTGGCTAGAGAAGAAAAAAATGGATCTTTCATTATGGTAAGAACATAACTTTCATTTTCCATAATTCTCATAGACTGTAACAATTGAAAGGTTGATATTTTCAAGATAAATGTCTGAAAATTTGTATGGAATACAATCTCAGAAACATTTTGCCTTTGGCAGAATGTTAAAGACAAATCTTTCATGTAAGGCAGTTTTCTTTGCAGTTTTTTTAGAAGAAATTTGGAATTTTTACACAGACTCTTTCAAAGGATGCGGTGACTGCTTTGTTTTGGAAGCATTGCAGTGGAGCTCTGTTTCACAGTGGTCTACACTGTTTTAGAAGGAAAATAAATAACTAGATAAAATCAGTACCTTGAAAAATGGCATATTTTATAAAATTCTGTCATGAATTTTACTGTTTCCCCACAATAAATTAAGGAATCTCCACTGTTTATATTGCCATTCTTTGATTTTTTTTTTTACAGAAGATAAACTTGCAACGGGGTTGGCATGAAACCATTTGGTGTGCCTTTGGGTATTTTGCAATCACAAATCTGTTGCAGTGTGGAGAAAATAAACATAAAGCTTTCTTTATAGGTTATCATCATCTCCTAAACTTGCATTATAAAAATGCTAAAATGTAAATCTAGTTCAGTGCAGCTGCTGACCTTTGGCTGAGGTCCAGGAATTTTTCAGCAGTTTGACACTGTAACATGTCTTTTACTGGTTTGACTGTCACAGCACATATATTATTTTATATCCAGTATTTTGTGTGATCAGCTATCTATGATGTCTATGAAAATTTGATTTTCTTTTCTGTTTCCTGTATCTCTTGAAAAATCTAAGTTGTGGTTATGGTAATGTTGCAAGGGTTACCAATTGTGGTTTTGATTGGGAGATATTTCAGTTATATGATGAAGTAAAACTGTTTGCAGAATTTGATGGGCATTATTCACTTCATCTGGAGACTTAGAACATATCTTAAATCTGTTTTCACTTTTTACCAGAAAAAAAAGAAACTACAATGCAGTAAATTACAAACATAATTGGACCCCTCCCTGTTACACTACATACCCCACAATCATAAAGAATGTTACAGCATAATATAGTTTTTCATCATATAATTTCAGAAATTAATATACAGTATCCAAATGAAGACTCAGCTAATCATGCATGATGAATTTCCTGTGATAGTGAACATCCACCGACTCAGAAAAAAAGTGAGATTGTTTTCCTCAAGGCAAGAGTGAAAGTAAAATCAAATCATTATTATTGCTTAGACTAGAATTACAGACCCTCAGTTTGTATGATAATTTCCTGGATATCTAATTATGTCATGTGTTACAGAATTTAAGATCTTGCAAAGGAGGTTGGAAGCATCTCTTGTATGGCTTTTCTCCAATGATAATTTCCATCAAAATTTAATCCCCATTATATAGGAAGCTTTTGATGCTATACACCAAGCTGAGATGAAATTCCTACACAAAAAAAAGACCTCCACGTAGATTAATAATATCCCCCTTAGTCTGACTTCTTTTAAATGTGTAATCCCTTTAGCATTTGAAGATAACCCTACACAAAATATCTTCAGTGTGGGGATTTGTGGCCTATGATGCTATTTAAGTTATTGCCATGCTTCCTACCTTGGGACTACTTTATGGCATCCATCGCCCAAACAGATATTCCTTGCAACCAGACAAACAACTATGAACCTCACAAAAAAAAAAAAAAAAAATTAGAAGAAAACAATCTTCCATATGGGGGGGGCAGCCCTTTTGAAATGATAAAGGTAACCCACTGGAATAACCAGTGATGTATTCCTTACTAATAATCACACTGATAATTCCACCAGGAAGTAGCTTTATTGTGGGGTGAAAGACCTAGCTCAGTATCCCTCCTAAAATTTAAGTCCTCGCCTT
The DNA here is from genome assembly GCF_019279795.1 of Protopterus annectens. NCBI lineage: Eukaryota > Metazoa > Chordata > Ceratodontiformes > Protopteridae > Protopterus > Protopterus annectens. The sequence goes on along the minus strand of NC_056725.1, from coordinate 921,226,876 downwards.
GATGAGTTTTCATCTCTCTACCATACTGTTCCTTGCACTACTAAGGGCAAGAAAGATTTGTTTCTTCTGGTTCTCCTATGTATCTCATTTATTCAACACACAATTATTTGAATTCAAAACATCTAAAACCTTGGAAAATCAAAAACTGTTTGCAGGAGGTAAGTCCCCCTGATCCCACCCATGTGTGGGTTAAGCCACCACACCCCCAAAACTAATATATGAAGCCTTAAATCACACAAAACAATATATGTGTACACAAACTCAGAGAAGAGGATGAATGTGAGAAAAATGCAATTCTTTCTCACTCTCCATTCTCCTCTGAGTCTAGTCATCATGGCAAAATGCCAACTCTCTTTTAACTTAGGAATTCTGAACACTAATCAACAATCCATTGACAAACAGTGCTCACTGCCAGTTTTCAGAGTAGACCACATTTGTCATGATAAGAATCTCCCCGAACCACTAGGTCATAATTTTTTTCTCATCCTAAAAATGAAATCATATCATTATACAGTTTAATTTTTGTAATACATAAAAATACCCCCATAGATCAGAGTGTGAGTATATGTTATACCTTTAAGAACTATTGCAATTGGGGAGCATGTGCATATAAGTATTGAGCATGTGCAAGCAAGAGTGCCATTTTGGGTGAGTAGCCAGAGTGAAAGCATGTATGTGTGTAGCAGTCAGTTAGTTTGTTTAAGTTTTATGTTCCAGTCATCCATCCTGATGTGTTTGTGTATAATAAACTACTTAAATAAACACCCAAGCCTCACCATCTTATTCAGGTAGACAAGATGGGTGACATGGTGTCAGAATGGGATCCAGAGTCAAAACCATGAGGCCCACAGTCAGTAATGGAGGAATATACAGGAGTGAATCATCCAAAGCTCATACAACTCACAAACAAATCAGAAAGATAATTCCAGGTACTAAAACTCATTTAAATTATTTTTTACTTGATGAATATAAAGCGAAGCATTCAAAATGCTCAAAATGAATTTCTGATTAAACGAAATGCTCAAAACTACAACACGCTGGTAAAAATATTCAAAATACTTATGAAAACACCCAAATAACTTCTGAATTACATAAAATGTATAAAAAAAGGGAAAACAACTGTATTTTTTCACTATGTGCTTCTTTTTCACATAAATTAAGTCAATTTGAAGTATCTGAAGTATGCAAAGTGCTGGCAGTGTGTGCATTATTACACAATAAGTATTGAGCATTTGCAAGCAAGAGTGCCATTTTAATTACAGTTATTTCACAAACTGCAGTTATTTTAAAGAGATTATTGTGCAATTGAATATTATTATGAGTGCCTGGTGTGTGTGTTTGCAACTTTTGGCATGGCAGAAGGATTTCATAAACCTGGTCCACTTGTGTTTGATAACAGTACTGTAGAAAATTGGAAAGTGTTTGAGCAAGAATATATTTTCATACAGGATGCTTTTTCTGACAAAGATGCATGTACAAAGGCATTTATTCTGCTTAAGTTAGCTATTTCAGAAGCCATTGAAAGAGAACATTCATTTGTGTATGCAGGGCAGGGGAAGACCACCATATTGTGGTGCAAGCTGAAATGCAGGAAGACCCTGAGTGCTTAAAATGTAAATTTAGAGAAATGTGCAACCCCCAAACAAATATTACAATGGAAAGTTTAAGTTTTATGTTCCAGTCATCCATCCTGATGTGTTTGTGTATAATAAACTACTTAAATGAACACCCAAGCCTCATCATCTTATTCAGGTAGACAAGATGGGTGACATGGTGTCAGAATGGGATCCAGAGTCAAAACCATGAAGTGCACAGTCAGTAATGGAGGAATATACAGGAGTGAATCATCCAAAGCTCAAACTCACAAACAAATCAGAAAGATAATTCCAGGTAATAAAACCTATTTTACACATGAGATCAAAAGCCTGGAGAATCTTTTGTAGCATATATAACTGACATGAGAAATAAGGCAAAAACATGCAGATCTGGTGATTTAAGAGATGTGTTGCTAAAAGGCAGGCTTGTGTGTATGGTATTAAAGATGATGCAGTGAGAAAGATTTTGCTTCAAGACAGTGATTTAACTTTAAATAAGGCTATAGAGATTTGTCAGATACATTAGCTTACAGAAAAGCACACAAATGTGCTTACAAATGAGAAAAGCATGCTAGCAGTGCCTTCCAGTGCTAATGTTGATAGAATGCAGCACAATGTTAAAAGACACAGGCCTAAGGGCATAGTCACTAGAGGAAAACCCAGAGCAGCTACAGTAAGACCCAGGGCACACATAGCAAAGCAAAGGGGTGACTAAGCAAAACCCAAGGCAAACCTCACAGTCAGCTGTTGTAATTGTGGGGATAGCCATGAGCCCAGATGAGACAAGTGCTTAGGTTTTGGTCAGCAGTGCCACAGATATAAAAAGTGGAATTATTTCAAAAAGCTTTGAAAATCAAACAAGACATATTCTTTTATTAAAAGAGAGTATTCAAGGAAGCAAGTTGATCAGATAGAAAGCTGCGACCCTACTTTCCATGTTGATGGTGTGTCTGTGCTTGAAGAAAAGGTCAATGGAGGAGATTTGTGGGCAAAGACTGAAGTAGTTTGTACTGTTCTGATTAATGGGAAACCTGTAGAGCTCAAAGTTGCTCAAAGTTGATACTGGTTCAAAGTGCAGTGTTATGCAGAAAGATTTGCTAAGGTAAAAGCTGGAGAACAGCTTAGTTTGGCAAAGTGTGAAGTTTGTTGCTTATGGTGGTGAAGAAATTCAGACTGAAGACTCAATAGTGCTTTCATGTTATTCTGCAGGGAACAACTATAACTTCCAGTTTTATGTAGTCAAGAGACACTGCAGTCATTGTTAGGCCTCAAAGACAGTTTGAAAATGGGACTGATTTCATTTAATATAGAAGTCCATCATGCGAGCATTAATAACAGTGAAGGTTTCACACAGAATATTTTTTATGAGTATGATATTTTTGAAGACAAGATTGGCAAACTCCCAGTTGTGTACTCCGTGAAGTTAGATCACGAGGTAAGCCCAGTTGTCAGATGAGCACAGAAAGTTCCAGTAGTTATGCAGAACAAAGTCAAAACTGAGCTAGACAGAATGGTACATTTAGGAGTAATTCATCCAGTAGAAGAACCAACTGAATGGGTATTCTCCATAGTGGTAGCTAATACGAAAAGCTCAGATGATATTAGAATATATATTGCTCCAAGAGATTTGAACAAAGCACTAAAATGGTCCCATCATCCAATGCGTACAGTCAAGGAAGTTGCTGCTGTCATGTCAAACACCACTGTTTTTTCTGTCTTGGATGCAAAAAGTTCATTTTGGCAATATTTGATTGATCGAAAATCTTCATGGCTAACCACTTTCAGTACACCATTTGGAAGGTACAGATTTTTGAAAATGCCATTCGGAATAAATTCTGCCAGTGAAGTCTTCCAACATGCGATGGAACAAATATTTTTGTGGCTAAGCATGTGCTATTATAGCAGATGATATTCTAGTAGAAGGCAATGGCGAAGTTAAACATGATAAAAACCTCAGGAAAGTTCAGGAACATGGTCATGAAGTGAGTCTTAAGCTGAATCCACAGAAATGTAAATTCAAGTTACTTATGTGGGTCATTTATTTACTAGTTCAAGCGTATGACCAGATCCTTACAAACAAGCAGCATTTCTTGAGATGGCAGCTCCAGACAATGCCATATCTTTAAAACATTTTCTTGCATGGTCATCTGTATGGGCTGGCAAGTTCATTCCAGATTTAAGTGAACTTTCAGCACAGCTAACAGAGCTGGCATGCAAAAATGTAATTTGGTCCTGGTTGAAACAACACCAAAGAGCATTTGATGTCCTGAAACAGAGAATTGCCACTCCACCCACTTTTGAGATATTATGATGTTCACAAACTAGTAACTCTTTCCTGTGATGCTTCAAAGTTTGGGCTTGGTGTAGCCATTCTTCAGGAAGGTAGCTTACGCATTGAGAACTTTAACTCAAACTGAGATGCAGTATGATGCACAAATCAAAAAATAACTCTTAGCAATTATGTTTGCATGTTCAAAGTTCCATGATTATATTTATGACTAACTTATCCAGATATAGACTGATCACCAACCCTTAATTATTGTTTTGAAAAAAACAATGCACACAGCTCCTGCAAGACTACAACACATGATGCTCAGATTGCAAAAGTACAATTTCAATATTGTCTACACAAAAGGCAAACTTCTTTATCTTGCTGATACTTTATCCAGATCGCCCAGAAAAAACACTGAACAGCATGGCAATGAGAAACATGATTTTGAAGTGATGAAAGCGAAAAACTTTTCTTCCACACATCTTGGTGAGCTTAGGACTCAGTTCAGATCCAGTTCTTCAAAAGCTCAACCATTTTATCAGTTAAGGATGGCCATCAAAGCAGTCTTGTTTACCACTAGGCGTGCAGCAGTATTTTCCTTACAGAGATGGGATTTTGATGGAAGATGGTATTATCATGAAAGGTCCAAAAGTGGTAGTTCCAAAATCCTTGCAACAAGAGTATATTAAGATCTTTCATCCTGGCCACCCAGGAACTGCTTCTACCAAAAGAAGGACAAAAGAGGACTAAGATAATAAAAAGGAAATCTCATCTTGTTCTATTTGTAATAGTACTAAACTGCATCAACAAAAAGAATCACTTCAGCTGTACCAGATTCGTGAACTACCTTGGTCGACAGTAGCTACAGATATTTTTGAATGGAATGGTCAACATTACTTGGTGTTTGTAGACTGTTATTCAAATTGGTTCAAGGTTGACCTACTTCATAACCCAATGTCAAGTACTGTCATAACGAAGTTGAAGAGACATTTTTCTGTCCATGGTAGTCTGCACAGTCATTTCTGACAATGGTGCACAGTTTACAAGTCAGCAGTTCAAAAGATTTGCTGAAACATGGGACTTTGTTCATGTTACTAATATTCCTGAATACTCACAATCTAATGGCTTGGCTGAACCTGCAGTTCATAGTGCTAAACAGTTATTGGAGAAATCCAAAAGAGACAATACTGATGTTTTTCTAAATGTGCTTAATCTCAGAAACATTCCTCATGATAATTTCCTTTGTTCACCTGCTCAGAGACTGATGTCGAAACAAACCAGAACCACACCACCAATCAGTAAGAATTTATTGGTTCCATGTTCTTAAAACAACAAAGCAGTAAAAGCTCAACTTCTAAAAAAGTGTTTGTTCCAAAAGTCCTACTATGACAAAACCAGCAAACCTCTGATTCCATTAAAGAAGGATGCAGACAGCAAAAGGATTTGATTGAATAGGACTTGTGAAATATTTGTGTGAGGAACCAAGATCATACATCATTGAATCACAAGGGATGGAATTTAGGTGGAGTCATAAACATTTATTACCAGCATCTGACACAGTTTTACAGCATCTTGCCTGTAATGGAGACTGATTCTATGAGTGATTTGTCCAGTGTTCCTGTTCCAGAGAACATTTTATCATCTGTTCCTGTTCTGAAAGTATCCTTGAAAATCCTTCAGCAGAACATTCCCCAGGGGTTGCCTTTGTTGCTAAATCCAGTTCTAATTATTACATTAAGAGGTCAGGTCATATCTCAAGACCTAATCCTAGATACACGGCAACCTGGACATGATTGTTATTGTTTGTATATGTCTGTATAATTTGCAGGCCTATTCAACTGTTATTTTTTCATTGCATGACAGAATAGCCACAGAGGGAGGATGTAGATCAGAGTGTGTGTTTTGTACCTTTAAGAACCATTGCAGTCACTGGGCATGTGCATATAAATACTGAGCAAGTATAAGCAAAAGTGCCATTTTGAGTGAGCAGCCAGAGTGAAAGCATGTATGTGTGTAGCAGTCAGTCAGTTCATTTAAGTTTTATGTTCCAGTCATCCATTCTAATGTGTTTGTGTATAAATAAACTACTTAAACAAACACCTAAGCCTCATCACCTTATGCAGATATACAAGACACGTGACAACCCCTCCCACTGTGTCACATCTCACTCTTCAGCATATTAATCCTTCAGTTACTTCACCTTCTGCTGAAGACCACCAAACATCAGTGCTCCAACTTCAAAGCTTTGTCTTTCAATAATGTCAATTGTAGGTCTTTATCTAATACCATCATAGTATAGTGCAGGCAGTGCCTTTATCTGTTCTTGCAGAACATACAGTCATATCCAGTACTGTACATTAAGCTCAAAAAATTTGGTTCATATTTATTATAATTCCATCCAGGCTCCCAAACTTACAGTATTTAACTTTGGCTGGCATGTTATTGAAAAAGCCATCAAACATCCTAGACATGACAGCAATGCCAGAGAACCAGATATTGCTATAGAGTATTTGCAGTGCTACTGCTGAAATACATAGTTGCAGGAGGAGTCCTTTGGTTGTTCATTAGCATAGTGGTGATAGACTCAGTCCCTTGCAGGTAGTATCAGTTGTCCAGGTCTGAGTGCAAGGATTTTTTTGTTTTGTTTTACATTGTGCATACCCATTTCATTCTGGCTGGCAATGTCTTGCAGGGTCATTGATTAGGATGTTCGATGGCTTCTGTTTGATGGCACGCTGTTTGAAGTACAATGCTTTGACCATAAGTTAAGAGAGTCTTGCATCTCATTGTATAACCAGTAGATATCCAAGTAGGAGTGCATAATAACCCCACAAACTGTTTGCTGTCATAAGGCATTTCACCCTCTGTGTGTGTATGCTTTATTGAGGAACACACTAACCACCTAAGCTCCCTCTCTGAAGGAATCAGTTTGTCTGGAGTCCTTTGGTATAGCCCCACCCACACCTTGGGTTGTTCCTCCTCCAGATGCCATTTTATAGACTTGGTATCCCAGAGGTCATGGAAGGAACCCAACACAGTAGAACCTGTTCGTAGGAAGCCAGACAAACTTATCCAAAGACTGGCCTCAATGGAGTATGGGCCTGGCCGCCAATGCCATTGTTGTGGCAGCAACCACCAAAATGGAGTTTTCTGAGGAGTGCTTCTTGATTCATCCCACTGAACAGGGAGTCTCCGGCAGTAGATCAGTTAAGGAAATAAATCTATTGTTTCATCCACCTTCAATTTTAGGGCTGTTAACTACTCATTGCACTTGACAAGGCTTTTGCAGGACCTAGTCTCTGAAGTGTCAAGCACTCTGAAGACACAACAGTCTCTGGATACCCAAAAGAAGCTGGAGACTCGGTTGTCCACCTTGAATTCCATTGCCAATGGTTCAGTGAGACTAATCTGTAACACAGCTGAGGGAGAATCCAGAGCAGCATGTTCCAGAATTGTGGTGAGCTTCTATGCCTGGATGTGGTTGTGCAACTTTGCAGATTGCTTCAAAGCATCCTTCATCAGTGCTCCTATTTACAGGTCCTCCTTGTTTGGAAACAAATAAAATAACACCACGGAGGATCCAAACTGGTTTAAAACCATAAGATTTATTAAAATTGAGTGTTCCTCAGTGGGATGAAAGCACTCACTTTTAATAAATCTCATGGTTTTAAACTAGTTTAAATCCTCTGTGGCATTATTTTATTTGTTTCCTAGTTATTTTTATAATTCTGCATCCTCCTTGTTTGGACCCAAGCTTAAGTACATGTTGATGAGAAATGAACAAGAGGGGAAGATGCTGTCCACCATCAGGGTTCACTTTTCTACCCCCCCCCCCATGATCCTTCTGTAGTAATCAGAAAGGGAATAAGCATCTCTTCTTCAGGAAGTTACAGTTGTCTTCCCAGGATGCTCCTCTGGAAGGTTCCTCTCAAAGGTGGGAGGAATCATAATGGATGCTGCACGTGCAACAGAGGTGGTCTGTAGAATCAGGGCTTTTGTGGGCTACTTTCTGGTGGGCCCTTTCAGCGATTCTGAAGGGTTGCCCATCTGCTCATCTCTGGAGGCAGTGTAGGGGTCATCTAGCTCTCCACCCTAAAACTTGGGAGACCATCACCTCAGACACCTGGGTGTTGAGAGTCATAACCAGAGATTATATCATTCCCTTTACAGAAGTTCCAAACTGTCTCTCAAAATGTCACGCAGATGTTCCACCCCATCAGAGAATTTGCTCAAAGGCAGAGATCCAAAAGCTGTTCATAAAGTCATTTGAGTCATTCAGGAGGTCCCACCAGACCAGATAGTATCTGGAGTCTATTCCAGATTCTGTTTAATACCAAAGAAAACAAAGGACCTCAAGTCAGTCTTGGATTCAAGCAAACAAAACCAGCTCATCAAAAAGACCAAGCTCGAGATGGTCACATTGCAGTCCATATCGTCTCTTCTGAGGAAGGACGATTAGATGTGCTCGATAGACCTCAAGGATGCGTGCCATCACATCAAGATAGATTGGCCTTCCTGGAGGTTTCTTCGCTTCTCTCTGGGAGCCACTCACTATCAGTTCAGAGTCCTGCCATTTGGTCTCACCACAGCCATTGAGCATTTACCAAATCCAAGGCAGTGGTCTCAGCCTGGTTCTGGCTCCATAGATTTCAGGTCTTCCTATACCTGGATGATTGGCTTCTCATTACCCCCACAAAGGCATTGTTTCTCTCTGTCAGGGATTCCTTACTCCAGCTATGTGACAATGTGGGAATTACAATCAACTACCTGAAACTGAGCCTTCAGCCTGTACAAGTCTTAAGAATTCATAGGGTGTAATCTGGACATGGCACATCAAATTGCCAGACTCCGAAGTTCCAGAGTTTTCTGTCTTCAAGGTCAGGCCCTGTAAGTGCTTGCAATTCCCAAACCTCTAGCTCACACACTTTTAAAGCATCTGGGTCATATGGGAGCATTGATAGGACTGGTCCCCTAGCCAGATATCACATGAGGGCCCTATGATGGACCCTGGCCATTCAGTTTTCCCTCCAAATTCATCCATTGTATTTCCCTGTACAGCTGACAAGAGTGTGTCACAAACAGATTCAGTAATGATTACAGTGTCCATTAGTAATACAAGGGAGACTATTTGTAATTACATCTCTTTCAGCCATGGTTACCACTGACATCTCCCTCCTGTGGCGGGGGGGGGGGGCATTTTGAAGGAAGAATGGTTCAAAGGTCCTGGTCTTTCACACAGGCTGACAGTCACATTAAAGGTCTGGAGAATAAAGTGGTCCTCCTATCATTGCAGGCTTTTCAGGACACCCTCCACAGGTATGTGGTTGTGATACAGATAGACAATATGTCAGTCGTCTGGTATCTCAACAAACAGGGGGGACATGTTCTTATACTTTTTGTCAAGAGGCCATGAGGACTTGGCAGATCTCCTCTCAGCAGTTTCTGGTGGCAGTGCATATTGTGGGGAAGTCCAACATTCTAGCCAACAGCAGAAGCATTTTATTGCCTTGTGAGTGGTCCTTAAATCCGACAGAGGCAGCTCAGATTTTTCAGCACTGGGGCACTCAGTGTTGTGACTTGTTTGTGTCCCCATCCATCACCAAGTGTGATGGTTTTTACACCATTGGTCCCACTCTGGAACAGGCACCAAGGGGCACTCTGATGCTTGCTTGGCCCCGGGTCTAATTTATACTTACTCTCAGTTCCCCTGATAGTAAAATTTCTACAGAAAACAGCCACTGCTGAGCTTTAGTGACCCTCATTGCCACCTTTTAGCTTGTCAGGTATGGTTTTCCTTCCTTTGGCCACTTCTGAAATACCTCACTAGGGTTTTGAATCCCATTCCAGATCTCATCTCTCACCCAGCCAGTCTGGATCCCCCCAATCCTCAGTCCATTATGTTGACCACATGGTTTCTCCAGTTCCCTTGATGGCCAGGAATCCCAAGCTTTTGCAGGCAGTCATTCATATACTGTCCTCTTATCAGAAAGAATCCACTAGAAAAGTATATACCTTTAAATGGAAAAGATTTGTTTTATCGGTGAAGGCTTCAACCCCTTCACTGCCCCTTGGAACAGTCTAGATTTTCTGGTTTAGTTATTCAGCTCAGGCTGTAGTTTTTCTAACATCAAAGTACACTTAGCAGCCATTTCTGACTTTCATATTGGTAGAGATAATATGCCCTTGCCTACTCTCAAGATATGCAAGGCTTTTCTCAGAGATGTTTTTCTATCTTATCCTCCAGTGTGAGATACAGTCCCCCTTTGGGATCTGCCTTTTGTTCTTCAGGTTCTAGCTGGTCTTCTTTTAATCCTTTAGCATCCTCAGATTTGAAGCTTTCTTGGGAATCTTTGTTTTTGGTGGCAATTACCTCCACCAAAAGGGTTTCAAAGTTGCAAGCAATTGATCTCCCCAACATTTAGTGCTCCATAAAGACAGGGTTTCTCTTTATACAGACCCTTCCTTTTTTACCTAAGGTAGCTTCTGAGAGTAACCTTCACAGGTCCATTCATCTTCCTGTGTTTTTCCCCAATTTTTCAAACAAAGTAAATATATTTTGCATTATTTTGATGTGCACATGCAATTAAGATTTTATCTTGACCATACCATGTTTTTCAAGAAATCTAGCCAGTTGTTTGTCTCAAAATCCAGGTCAAGCCCTCCTGTCTTTAAAGCAACTTTATCCAAGTGGCTGAAAGACTGTATTTTGTTTGCATATTCTTTGAAATTAAAGACTATTCTACACAAGCTAAGGTCATTCAGCTAGGGCTGTTGCTACTCCTATAGCCTTTCTTTCTAAAGTACCTACAAATGATATTTGTGCTGCTGCTACTTACCACCACATATTTGTGCCACATTATAGGCTGGACGTTCAGTCCAGGTTCAGGGCTTCCTTTGGTTCTACCGTGTTGCAGAATGTCTTTCATTAGTGCCTCCCAAGGAATTGTCATGGCTGGAGACTCTTTCTCAAATGTTGAATCCAGATGGAGCAGACAACATCAGATATGAAAGTTATGTACTCACCATAATGATAAATTTGTGTTGTCTGTCTCCTTCTGGCTCAGCCTCTCCACCCTCCTGCCTCCAATCTTATGGCTGACTTGGCGAGTTTTCCCATCTGTGATGAGCAGAGAGTGAAGTTTCTTCAATCAACTCTTTTAGAAGCCCAGTCGCATATTATAGTAATATCCGATGACGTATGTGTGGTATACTGAAGATTTACCCACAGTCAGTGTGGTTTAATCATGAGGGTGAATCCCAAGTGATTAAATAAAGCCAACCGTGGGTAAATCTTCAATATGCCACACCACAGAGTCAGTTATTGCTATTGTATGACATTATTTAAGAAAAACATACTTTTCTTAAATAATGTCTTTCCACATTTTCTCTGATATCCTGGGGCTTTCCTGATATACTGCGCATGCGTATGGGACTTGTGTTCCCATGCTTACGCAGTATGTCAGTGCTGTGTAAAGGAAGCAACCAAGAAACTGGTATGTTCTCGAATTTACAACGGGCACACTGATTGGGCTAACCAATCAGTGTGCTCCTTTTTGAACATTACTGGCCAGTCATTGTGTAATATACAAACTACCACTGCCTGTACAGTCCATCACTGTATAAGTCCACTCCCAGGCAAGAGTCTTGGTGAATCTTGTGATAGCAAAAAAATACCTATAAGAATGTGAACTGCTCCTGTTGGACACCCTATATTAAGTAGCTGTCTGGCATAACCTTGAACTCAGAAATGAAAAGGAGACAAACCACTGGAATAAAATACAATAAAAAACAATGTGAGAAAGGAATGAGGAGAAAAAAGTAATTTAGATTTTTCTATCTCCCTTTCCGTACAGACTTTGTACTAACTACTTTTAAAATGTGAGTTTTCTAAGAGAAATGTTTGGGATTTTCTCCAGCTGTTCTGTTATGAACTTTAAAGCCTAGTGATGCTTCCAGGTGTTTCTTTGGGATATCACTAGATGTCTAATTCCCAAGCCACTCTGCACTCAAGTTATTCAACTTCAGGCTTATATGATGGGCAGTACAACTGCAGTGATACTTGGGTTCTGTCTAATATAACTGAAGAGGTATTAATTGCTGTTCATATGCTATTTATTTATTTATTTATTTATAACAACATGATTTTCATATTTTTGCAAACTATCTCAAGAACCAGTTGACATACAGGGAGTACTGATTAGCCTCATATGAAAGCTCTCAGATGGATAAACAAAATACTATGCAGTCAGTGTGTGCAAGTTTATATTTGGAGTTGTTACTGACACATTGTAAGTTTATTACAAATGTAAAATTTAATATGTTTAATATCACTCATAAAACCAGGTTTAAAACTCGAATTAATGCTACCATTGAAAATAAATGATTTTTTTTCTGAACAGTTTGCCATTTACATGGGTTTAGATAATGGTCTAATTTTGCATTATCACCCTATTGGAGAATGAATGTTCTCCAGCGAGATGTTAATGTACATGGTAAAAAACAAATCTGCCACTTCATGGCAGCATGTTAAACTCCAGTGAAGTATAGACTGAAAAAAGCAAAAGGACACCACATTTTTACATCTGCTAGATGTGGCTTTGCTGTTTAGTGAGTGCAAAATAATAATAATAAAAAATAATAAGCAAAATGAAAAAAAAGAGTGTGTGTGTGTGTGTGTGTCAGTGAGTGAGAGAGAGAGATGGAAACAGAGTGAATGAGTGAGCGAGAGAGACCGAACACATACCTGTCAACTTCTTTGATTAAAAGTTATGGATAAAACCAACAAGATGAGGACAAATGAAGTTAGGCACAGTTTCTAAATATAACACTAATTCATTTAGTGTTTTGTTATGCCTATGTGACTTACTTTTGCAGAACTGTATGCGGTGCACAAACATTTTAAGTATAATCCAAAAGGGAAAAAAATACAAAAGCCTTTGAAAATTATTTTCTCCACACTGATGCCATTGAGGAGTAATAGTGATCTTTAGCCTTTGTGACATCAACTCAGAGAAAATGTGGGATGGGTCCATAGACATTGATGAATGTCTGCTATTCAAGTGCAGAAATCAGTTTGTTAAAGTCTGTGGACCTGTATCTAACATGAAATCTCCTGTGAAAACCACAGTTTATTTGGACTGTAGTTTAAAAAAAAAGTTTCAGAAGCTTTTTATTAAAAAAATAAATAAATATGGGTGAAGTAAGGTGAAATCCATTGTGATACTTAACTCACCAGATTCAGTATTTAGCTGTGACAAGCTGTTTTATGAAAAGAGAACAAGATGATCTGAAGTAGTTAACTTCATTTGATCAGCAACCTGTAGGTATCGGATCTGACCCCGGATCAGAGCCGGCAGCTTTCCAAGCTAAAGATCCAAGCTCTCAGCCCCTCCCCTTATCCATAATACCCTGCTACTTCCCTCTAGTCCTCAGATCTCGTTTGCCGTGGCTTCTGAAGCATAAGGGATGAGCTCTTAGCGTTTTAGGTGAGAGGAATTTAGGAGTATTTTTGTTTAAAAAAAATAGCGTTTTTGGTGTGTGAGTGTGTATAGTAGACCCATAGTTTAGTTAAACCGTTTTTAGTTGTATTTAGTAGTAAATGAGTGTTTTTCCCTTCCCCTTACTGTGTGTGTTAGGGTGTGTGCTGAGTGTGATGGCCAAGGGCCCTAAGGCCATTTTTTCAAAATGTGCTTAGTGTGCTCATAAGCTGTCCCCAGTGGATGACCACACTCAGTGCATTCTCTGCCTGGGGGTAGCCCACTTAACATCGGGCTGCCAGATTTGTGCAGCCTTTAACCCCCAGGCTCTGAGGGACAGGAGAAACAAGCTAATCCTGGTGGGACTCTTGCCCTGGATTCTTCTTCCTCCTCTCCCTCAGTGGTGCCAGTCACGGCTGCGACTGTCCAGCCTTCAGCTCCCCCTCCCCTGGCTGGGACTCAACCTCCCCCTGCTTCCCAGGGAGAGGGGGACTCTTCTAGTAAAGAGAAGAGACATAGAGAGAAGGAAAAGGAGAGGGATAGGCACAAGAGCCATAAGCGACAGGCCGAATCAGTCCCTTCGGCTCCGCCAGCTAAATTGACTTGTTCCCCCATGAGGGTTTCCAGGTCTTCCCACTCTCGGCTCCATTCTCCACACTTCTCTCCGGAGCCGGAGGAGGAGTCCCGGTCACCTTTGAGGTCATCTAGGCGGACTTCCCGGCCTGCCTCGACTACTTCTTCCAGGTCTACCAGGAGTCTGTCCGATGCAGATATGGACTGGAAGATGCGTCGATTCCTGCAGGCCCAGATGCAGATGGGAGTGCTCCTGCCCCCCCCCCTCCGGGAGGGAGCTCGGCCCCTTTCTTTGCACCCATTGCTCCTTCTCCGATCCACTATCGGGTTTTGGAGCCGTCGGATCGGAGTCGTCTCGGAGACAGGGAGTCGGCGCCGATAGTAGTTGCTACTTCGACACCAGCTTTACCCTCGAGTTTATCGGGTCATCTTTCAGATCAGAGCTCTCGGGGCTGAGAGCTGAGCTTCGGATCCGCAGGGGTGAGTGTGTCTTCAGCTCCATTGCTGTCAGAACACACTTCCCTTTCGGGTCTGATTGCGTCAGCTCCGACACCAGTCCTCACATCACAGCTGAGGGTACTACTCTCAGAGCCAGGGGAGAGTGGTTCACCTTCGGCTTTCGATGTGGTGGAGAGGGTGCTGTCGAGGAGTTCGAGGTCCCCGGTCTGTGCTAAGGATCCACCCTTCACTCCCTCGCATATGGGCCTGTCTTCCACCGTCCGGCCCCAGGGACAGCCTGCGTCTGTGCCCCAGTTAGTTCCCGTAGAGGAACAGGACCCTGTTGGTGAGCCCTCCTTGGGCAGCCCCACCGAGGAGGTCCCACACAAACGAAAGTGTAAGAGGAGGCACTTGGACTCCCCCGAGTCCCTCACGGAGGACACGGACTTAGAGGAAGGGAAAGGTTCCCCCAGGTCACCCCCAGAGGACGTCTCCTTTGGAGACATTATGGAGATGCTGCGCATAAGAAGGGGGTGGTCAGCCCAGAAACCTTCCTCAGATGAGTCTGTGTTTCTGGAGGCATTCGACACAGGCCCGTCTACCTCTTGGGTGTCCCCCCCAGCTGACCCCCTGGTAGACTTGATTACTACCAGGGCTTGGAAGGAGCCAGACACTGTGGAGCCAATCCCTAGGAGACCGGATAAAATTCTTAGTCCCCCTCCTGACAAGCTGGCATGGAATAAGGGTTACCTGGTAGATGCCATGGTGGTGGCAGCTGCCACCAAGAAGGAACTGGCACAAGAAAGTTCCTCGGTCCATCGTCCTGATAAGGAGTCTCGGACAATGGACCGTATTGGAAAGCGGATGTCTGCTTCAGCCACCTTTTCTATAAGGGCACTGAATTATCTGGCACACATCGATAGGCTTCAGCGGGATCTGATAAAAGAGTACGCTGGGTCTCCCCCAGAGTCCATGCTGGCCAAGGACAAACAGACCTTCTCAGCTCGCATGGCCACTCTAAAGTCAATATCTAACACTTCTATGAGGCTTCTCTCCCATGCCACGGATGGGGCAGCTAGAGCCAGCGGAGCAGGGGTCGCCTTGCGGTGCCATACCTGGCTCCGTCTTTGTGACTTTGCGGAACCCTTCAAGGCGTCCCTCACGAACGCTCCATTTGACGGTTCTATGCTATTCGGCAAAACTGTATGTGACACGCTACACCAGAGCGAGAAAGACGGGAAGACTCTGTCTGCCGTCGGAATCCTCTTCTCTGCTCCTCAAAGGTCCTTCTCAAGGAACCAGAGAGGGCAAAAGAAGATGTGGTTCTGGAAGTCTCAGCAGTCCCGTCCCGCTCTGGACCCTTCGTCCTTCAGAGGCAGAGGAGGAGAAGGTGGACGCCGGTCCAGAGGCAGAGGGGGGCTGAAGAATTTCGGGTCGAGAGAACCCTTCTCCGACCGACCCGCACAGCAGCCCTGAGGGGTTGCCCGACTGTCCCCCTCTGGAGGCAGTTGGGGGGCATCTAGCAAGTTGGGAGTCCATTACTACAGATCGCTAGGTGCTCCGAATAATATCCAGAGGTTACTCTATCCCCTTCCTGAATCTTCACCAGCTGGCAAAGTGCCTCCCCGATGTCCCACTCAACCAGAGGGAGGCGGTGGCTTCAGAAATAAAGAAGTTACTAGAAAAAAGGGCCATCCAGCACATCCCCCCGGAGCAGTCTGGGTTGGGCAATTACTCTTCTTTTTGGTGCCAAAAAAGACTGGAGACTTAAGGCCAATTCTCGACCTGTCAACTTTGAACCTGTTCATTGCCAAAGAGAAATTCTGGATGGTCACTCTACAATCTGTTCTCCCACTTCTGCAGGAGAATGACTGGATGTGATCCATAGACCTCAAGGATGCAAACTACCACATTCTCATGTAAAAACATGTCTGTTGTAATTTTTGTGTATACTGATGATGTCTAAATATCTAAATGTAGCTGTAATTTTTCTATGTGGAGCTTTCCTTCTCGGGCCTCTGCTGAAAAAGGGACTTTTCGGCTCAGTCAGACACCGCCGGTTAACAAATGTAAAATAAATAAAATATTTAGTTGCTTCTCTACAGTTTGTTACTTTTTACACACACACACACACACACACACACATATATATATATATATATATATATATATATATATATATATATATATATATATATATATATATATATATATATGTGTGTGTAATATATATAAATATATATATATATATATATATATATATATATATATATATATATATATATACATATACACATACACACACACACACACACCTATATTCTCCCTATCTACACTGATTTACTGCATTTCTTAATACAGTTGTTGATATTTATTTCTCTCTCCTTCCCTTTCATACCATCATTGTAGCTTATTTAGAAATAAAAAACCTTCTCTTTCTTCATTTAGATAGACCCTGATAATTTAAAAAATTGACCGTGACATCTACAAGTCATTTAAACTTCGAGCAACTGTAGATCATAAAAACAAGTTAATTCTGAAAGATCTACTCCCCACAACCTTTTCAGAGTCACTATCCAGAGCTCAACTCCCTAAACAGGACAAGAAAGAGCACAGGAAAAGGTTGTTAGATCCATCAGGATCTTCTACTCCATTCTCAGATCCAACAATGGAGCCAGCTCAAAAACTGTATAAAAAGTCAAATCTGAAGTCTAAATCTTCAGATCAGCCAGCGTCAGATATCAGATCTGCTTCCTCAGATTCAACAGCATCGGATCATAAGCACTTACCCCGAACAAGGTACACATCATCCTTGGATCATGTACCTTCCAGTACCATCCCCATTCTTGGATAGACACCAACATTCCAGGTCCCAGTCATTAGCCTCATCCTCTTGTTCTTCCAAGAGCCTGACAGAAGCTGACATGGATAGGATGATGAGGAAATTCCTGTAGACACAGATTCAGATGGGAGTTCTCCAAGCTCCTGCCCTTTTGGGTTAGGGGGGCTTCTTGAGTACTACACCGCCCATCTTGGCTCCTTCTCTGATCTGATTAGTGGATTCAGAGCCATCAGAGCTGAGCCTTCCAGGATCATCTGTGTCAGATCTGAAAATTATGGTATCTTTGGCTCTGATACATTCTTTGAGTGCACCAGTTCCGAGCATGTCAGAGCCTGACAACTTTCTGAGCTGAAGCATCGTTGTCAGGTCCAAGCTCTTAGAATCAGCTATGAAGTTGTCAGAGCCATCTCTGCTCAAAGGAGCAGAGATGGCTCTGACAACTTCATAGTCAGAGCCATCTCTGCTCCTTTGAGCCTCAGCAATGGACAGTTAGGCTTGACTTCTACCCGTGGTGGACTACCTTCAGGTCAGAGGATGCCAGTGGTTGGGAAACATGTCTTCTCAGTTCCATCAGCCTCCTTATCCACCTATGAGTTAATAGAGAATGTGTTCTCTGCTTCTGGAGGATGAATGATTCCACCCCCTTCAGCTTTCCCTTCTGGATCCCATATATCTCTGTGCCTTGAGCCTCCTCATTCTGCTCCACAGGGACAGCTGCCCCAAAGTCAACAGGCTACACTGCAGGGTATTCTTATTTCTTCTGATACTTCTCTAGATCATCCCACCAAAGAAGTCCCTATGAAGAGGAAGTGCAAGAGGGGGAACTTAGATTGTCCTCAAGAGTCCATCACTGAAGATACAGATTTTGATGAGGGGGCAGCGTCCCCAAGAACACCACCTGATGACATCTTCTTTAGAGATGTTCTAGAGATCCTCAGACAAGAGGAATCAGTATACATGAAAGCCTTGATGGAGCCTTTGAGTCTGGCCCATCTACCTCCTGGGTGACTCTGCCTGCTGGCAAACTCATTGATTTGATCTCTAGGTGGGAGTGGAAGGAACCCGATGCTGTGAGCTGATCCCCAGGAGACAGACAGGATACTGGCAACACCAAAAGGAAGACAGTTTTGGAGCAAGGGAGTACCAGTAGATGCCAAGATCTTGACAGCCGCCACAAAGAAAGAGCTTGTGGAACAGCGTTCATCTATCCATCCACATAACAGACAGCCCAGGGTGTTAGACAGATTTGGGAAATGTAAATATGCTTCAGTGTCCTTTGGACTCAGGTTACTGAATTATGTGGCACATTTCACCAGATTGCAGAGGGATTTGATCAAGGAACTCTCCAAATCCTTCTCTGGGACCAGTACATCTGAGGCACAGACCTCTGTTGCTTCACAGTTGATTACCCTACAGTTGATCATGAATTCATCCATGAGACTCATTTTACAGGCAGCTGAAGGCATCTCAAGGGTGGTGGTTCAGACATTTCCATTAGGAGGCATGCCTGGGTGCACATTCGTCAATACACCTCTTGACTGCAGTTCGTTGTGTGGCCCTAAAGTGAAAGACACATTCTGTAGGTGTGAGCAAGATGGAAAGACTCTCTCTGCAATGGGTGTACATTTTTCAACCCCTCAAAGAACCTTCTCTAGGAGTCAATAAGGTGGTCAAAAGATGTAGTTCACAAAGTCCCAGGGTCCTTTCCAAGATCCACATCCAGATAGTTCCTCCAGGGGCAGAGAGGGGAACTCAAATAGAAGACACTGTCCACATATCAGAGCAGGCCGGCAGAACCAGGGGTCCAGAGATTCTTTTTTATGACAGACCCTATCAGTGCTCCTGAAAGGAGGCCTGATTGTCCACCGGAGAGACTGGCTAGACATTACAAAAGATATGTGGGGGCAGAAGATTATTTCTAGAGGTTATATAATTCCATTTTACCTTCTCCCAACCTTAACGGTAAACTAAATTCCCAGTGTTCCATCCCATCAGAGGTAAGTATCAACTCTAGAAATAAAAAAGCTGCTAGAAAAAATAGTCATCCAAGGGGTCTCCCCCCCAAACCAGATATAATCTGGAACTTACTCAAGATTTGTTTTAATGCCAAAGAAAACAGGGGACTGGAGAAAAATTTTGGAACTCAACAATCTGAACAAATCAGTTCATTATACAAAGTTCTGAATGGTCACTCTTCAGTCCATTTTACCTTTCTTGCACAAGGACGACTAGATATGCTCAACAGATCTTCAAAATGAGTACTATCACATAAAAATAAACAGCTGATCCAGAAGATACCTATGCTTCTGGCTGGGAGCCAGTCATTACCATTTCAGAGCTCTGTCCTTTGGCCTCACCACAGCCCCAGGCTGTTCACCAAATGCATGGCAGTAGGCACTTGGAACTGCAGGGATTCTGGGTGATTCTGTATTTGGATGACTGGCTCATAACTGCTATGACCAGGCATCTTCTGACAATAGCTCAAGACTATATACTCCAAATTTGCTCTCATTTAGGGATTACCATCAATCACAACAACTCTCAGGTAGAACCAACTCATATACTAAAGTTCATAGGGGCTTTGTGCATACAGTATCAGTAAAAGCCTCTCTTCCTTTAGCAAGAGTTCAAAATAATTCAGAATTCTCTATCAGCTCGAGTGATTCTGCAAGCTTTGGGGTCAATGTCAGCTGCAATAGTTCTGGTACCGTTAGTAAGATATCTTATGAGAATTCTTCAATGGATCCTAGCAACTCAGTGATCTATTCTACACAACCTGTGTCCGCCCAGATCAGAATAACTCAGGAATGCAAAAATTATCTATCGTGGTGGATGCATTCAGATCAGATATTACATATATTTATTCACCCCCAACTCAAAGCCATAGTGACCATGGACACTTCCCAGATGGGGGGGGCATTTATTTTTTCCCCAAACACCTTTATTAAATTATCATGTGTGACATGTGCAAATGTACATTCATATAAAAGTAATCACACTATAATTAACACAAAAAACATTCTACTTCACATATATTGCTATATTAATAAAACCAAAGCAACATTACATAAATTATTCAATTCCTGCCTTTTTATTTTAATAAGAAACATCTTTATTAAACCATTACTTATTACACAGGCAATTATACCTTTATACAAATGAAAATAAACCACACTGACACAATCCTAGTTGCAAGCATTTTACATCACAATTTCTTGGGGAAAGACAGTCCAAGACACATGTTCCCCTGAAGAGGCCAACGCACATATCAAAGTCCTAGAAATTACAGTAGTTCTCCTAGCACTGCAAGCCTTTCAAGACTCTCTCCCTTCCAGAACTATTGTTATTCAGATGGACAATATGTCAGTGGTATGATACATCAACAAAAAGGAGGGACCAGATCTTACCCCTTGTGTTGAGAAGCTCTGAGAATGTGACAATGGGTGATCTCACCCAATCAATTTCTGATAGCAATGCACATTCCTGGGAAATACAACATAATAGCAGACAAATTGAGTAAGTCCATTTTGTTATCTCATAAGTGGTCTGTCAATATGACAGTTGCAGAAAAGATATTCTGACAGTGGGTCCAACCATGCTGTGACCTCTTTGCACATCCCCTCAACAACAAGTACAGCAGGTTTTCCTGATCCCCCCAGCAGGAAATCACTGAGAGATACTCTCCTCCATGATTGCCCCTTTGGTCTCCTCTATACATATCCCCCAACCCATTTAATCCCCAAATTTCTCCAGAAAGCATCTTGATTGAAGAGCAAAGTCATCCTCATTGCCCCTTATTGGCCTTGTTAGATTTGGTTCCCATTTCTTTGGCCTCATCTAGTTCACCCACCATGGATTCTAGATCCAATTCCAGACCTCCTGTCTCATCTAACAGACCTGATTCACTTTGACATTTTAGGCCTAAAGCTGACCGCATGGTTTCTCCACTTCCATTGATAGCCAGGCAATCTAGCCTCTCCTCCCCTATCCATCCTATTCTTTTATCTTCCCACAAAACTTCCATTAGAAAGATTTATAGAAGTAAATGGAAAAAATGTGTCTGTTGTGCAAAGCAAAAAGACACTGGCCATTTTTCAGCACCGGTACATAATGTCCTTGAGCTCCTGACTTCAATGTTTAATGAAGAGGCTAGTTCATCAACTGTTGAAGTACAACTAGCTGCCATTTCAAATTTTCACATAGGAATTGACAATTCTTCTTTAGCTTCCTCAAAACCTGTCAGGCCTTTATAAGGGGTACCCTTCTTCTCAGACCATCTTTTATAGATCCAATTCTACTATGGGATTTAAATTTAGTATTACAAGCTTTGAATCAATCTCCCTTTAAACCAGCAGGAACATGTGAACTATAGTTTTTAACCTGGAAAATGATGTTCTTGGTAGTGATAATCTCTGCTTGAAGACTTTCTGAATGTCAAGCCTTGTCTTCTGTGGCGCCTTATTTAATATTCCATAAAAACAAAGTAGCACTATGAACCAATCCTTCATTTTTCCTAAGGTGGTGTCAGAATCCAACATCATTCAGTCCATTAATCTTCCAGTTTTCTTTCCAAATTTCACAAACAAAGATGAATACATGTTACATTTGTTGGATGTTCACAGACAGTTACATTTCTATTTGCATAGAACAAAGAATTTCAGAAAAACAGCTCAAATGATTTTTTTGTGGAATCCAAATTAGGCAAGCCAGTTGCAAAAGTAACTTTAGCCAAATGGCTGACTAATTTATTTTCATTTGCCTACAACAAACTTGGATTGTCTTTGCCAAAACATTTGAGAGCCCATTCAACCAGGTCCATGGCAACATCCTCAGTATTTTTAACCAGGACTTCCATGGGCGATGTCTGTGTAGCAACAACTTGGGCTAATCCTCATACCTTTATTACTTATTACAAATTGGATCTGGTCTCGAAGGGAAGAGAAGACTTTGGCTCAGTAGTAATGAGGAATACCCTTCCTTAGAGTCCTTCTAGGAATACACTCTGTCCTAACTGTTGAGGAATGAATGAAAATTGACAAGAGCGGATAAAAAAACGTATGCACGCACCATAGCGTTCCATCTGTGTTGTCCATTTTTATTTTTCTTCAACTCCCCTCCCACCAACCCCCCTACCTTTTTAGCTATTAACTTCTGGAAGAATGAGAAGGTTATACAGGACCAATGTTCCTTTGGTTGATCTCCAGATATTGGTTCCTCTTACCAATGTGCAAATTTTCCCCCTAAAACTATAAGCCAGCAAACAAGATCTGAGGTATGTTAGGAGATGGAGCATTATGGGTGAGGGAGGAGCTCAAGAGTTCTAGTGGCTAAAAGCTGTAAAAAACAGCTGAGTCAGGTCTGAGGGTCTGATCCTACCCAATTGTTGTGAAAGAATGAAAATGGACAACACAGATGGAACATTAAGAACTTATGAACTATAATGCCTGGCTTCAATTACTAAATAAACCAAGTCCTATGCACGAGGGATTGCACGGTCCAAACCAAGTAGAAAGCACCAAATAGACCAGCAAAGCAGCACAGAGTTCAATAAATTTATTGAATACTTGTATGAATAACAGACTAGTTTCGGCAAACAGCCTTCTTCAGTGTAACACAGTGTAGTCAAGTTCCTTTTTAATCATCATTTAAATACTTAACAAGAGCCAATCAAAATTTGAGCTCATGAATATTCATAAGTTTGAAACATATTTTAAATTTGTCATACAAAAATGCAGTGGGTAACATATATACTGACAAAGTCAGTCCTAAACAGTGAGGATAGACACCCCAAAGAAATACATGCATAGAATTGGACTAGTTATTAGTATATTGTGGCATATCCATCCAGCCATATACTCATACTCATGTTTATGTCAAACTGTATTTAAGTAGCCATTGGCACTAGCTACTAAACAAATGTTCATCAAAAGCACCAAAGGTATAGTACATCAAGTACTTAAATTGAGAAGGCTCAGACATGCTATATCAGAAAAATGGGGAAATATAGGGCATATGTATAAGGGGTTGAAGTAGGTATACGCATGTGAGTGTATGTGGGTATGCAATTGAACAAAATAAATAATCAGCATTATCCATAATGTGAGGCTTAAATCAAAGATTAAAACCCAAAACATACAGTCTTGACCTCCAAGACTAATGATATGATAATAAGTGCAACTAGTTAATAGTAACATAACATATATACTGATAAAGTCAGTCCTGAACAGTGAGGATAAACACCCCAAAGAAATACATGCATAGAATTGGACAAGTTATTAGTATATTGTGGCATATCCATCCAGCCATATACTCATACTCATGTTTATGTCAATCTGTATTTAAGTAGCCATTAGCACTAGCTACTAAACAATTATTCATCAAAAGCACCAAAGGTATTGTACATCAAGTACTTATATTAAGAAGGCTCAGACATGCTATATCAGAAAAATGGGGAAATATAGGGCATATGTATAAGGGGTTGAAGTAGGTATACGCATGTGAGTGTATGTGGGTATGCAATTGAACAAAATAAATAATCAGCATTATCCATAATGTGAGGCTTAAATCAAAGATTAAAACCCAAAACATACAGTCTTGACCTCCAAGACTAATGATATGATAATAAGTGCAACTAGTTAAGGTGATAAATAAAGATATGTTAAACTTGCATATATGAATGCTAGTCAGAGGACCGCATATTGGGTACCTATTATTCCTACAACCACAGGAGTTCAGATTGGTCATTGATTTCACATGGACATTGTCCATATCATATGTATTATTGAGGTAGGGCCCATGATCAATACCAAACCAAAATGTTTGTATGTTCATTATCCATATATAAAGGGCGACATGAAAACATGAGACAAATATAATCCACTACTTGGTGTCAGATTTATCAACATTATTGTTAAAGAATAACCATGTTCTCCTATAAATGGTCATTCAGTCCAGGATGAAATAGACCCCCCAATGTAGTAATCCAATATTTCTCTTTTTGATCCAGTAACCCATGCCAGCCCTGTTTGTTGGTTCTGTCTCCAGAAATGCGATCAATAACCATAAAGGTGAACCTGGCCTGAGGATGTTTTAGTGTATGTTGATATAAGGCGCTAGTCTCCTTATGGTTTTTCATATCACTGCGGTGTTCATTCATTCTAAATCTCAAAGCTCTAGAGGTTTGTCCGACATAAAATCCCCCACAATAACAGGAGGCCAGGTACACCACCCAATCGCTACTACAATTACCAAAGATCTTAATATCAAAAATTCTACTGGTATTACGACTGGTAAACTCCTTGGATTTAAGCATGTATTGGCAGGATCCACAATGGCCACAAGGGAATGAACCAATAAGTTCATCACCATGAAGTGTCAATTGTTTATGGGTCGTCCCCCCACTTGCCATATGTTTGAAATGTGAAAAGTAGGAGCCTAAGGTTTTACCACGTTTGTATGAAAAAAGACAACGGGGTCCCAAAATACTTCGCAGCTTGTTATTAGCCAGTAGAATATTCCAATGTTTGTTGATAATGTTTCTGATCATATTTATGTTTCTACCATAAGTGGTGATGAATCTGACACATGTGCTGCGAGATGATTGATTTTTGTTCTTATTCTGATAATGTAATAAGTCATCCCTTTCAAGACTATTAGCTCTACTCTGAGCAGACAGAATATCAAATCTATCATATCCCCTATGGGTAAACCTCTGACTGAGATCCCTACTGGCCGATTGGTATTCCTCAATGTTGGAACTGAGCCGTTTGATACGTATAAATTGGGATATGGGAATACTCCTGATGGTGTGACGGGGATGTAAACTTGATGCGTGTAACAAGGTGTTGTATTGCGGGTACTTGCGGAAAACCCTAGTAGACAAGGTATTGTCTGGGTTCCTATATACAGTGACATCCAAAAAATTAATGGAGTTTTTATCATATGTCACAGAAAATTCGAGTCCCCAGACATTATCATTAAGATACTCAACAAATTCCCTTAAGTAACCCACATCAGCCCGCCACACCAACCAGCAGTCGTCCAGGTAACGTCTCCAAATGTCCATTTCCACCTGAAAGATGTTATGTGATATGTCATAAATCATATATTCTTCGACATAGGCCATGAAAAGGTCAGCATATATAGGAGCAAAGGATGCCCCCATAGCTGTTCCTTGTAGCTGCCAATAACATTGGCCTTGGAAATACAGAACATTCTTATTTAACACATGTTCAGACATACATATCAGAAGAGTGTTGAAACCCGGTGAATATAGGTTGACCCTTTCCAACCAATATTGTATAGATTGGAGACCCGCCCAATGGGGTATGCTTGTATATAATGATTTTACATCCAAAGTACATAAATACCATTCGGGTTCCAATTGGGTCTCCCTGATTATCTGTAGAAACTGTGTGGTGTCCTGCAACCTAGATCTTATATGTTCCAACAAAGGTTTGAGATATTTAGTAAGGAAGGCCGATAATGGTTCGGTCAGAGAGCCTATTCCTGAGACTATTGGTCTGCCTGGTGGTTTATCTAAAGACTTATGAATTTTGGGTAAAAGATACAATATCTGTTTAGATGGTTCAGAAACCACAAGTGAATCCAAACATTTCTTGTTTATAATACCCTCCTCATAGGCCAGCCGCAAAAAAGAATCAATCTCATCCTTAAATACTGGTGTAGGATCTATGGACATGTACATATAGCACTTGGCATCTGACAGTTGGGTTAACCCTTCCTGGACATAATCCGCAGTATTCCAAACCACAACTGCACCTCCCTTATCAGCAGGAACAATAACTATATCTTTATTGTCACACAATGTATTCAAAGCTATCCTGTCTTCAGGGGTTAGGTTGCTGGCCAACATGATGTGTCCCATATTCTCAAAATGAATATCCCTCAAAATGGTGTCCATAAAAATGGAAACGTGTTTATTCATAGGAGGTTGGAATGAGGACTTGCCAAAACGGAAGTCCTCAGATGGTTCTGACTTGTTATCCTCAAAGAACAATCTAAGATTTAATATCCTACAAAAAGCCTGTAAATCCTGTACTATGTGATATTCCTGGCTAAAAAATGAAGGAATATAGTTCAAACCCTTATTCAGTAGTGCAACCTGTTCATCTGTTAATATGGTCTTAGATAAATTCAACACATTCTGAGTAGGCCCTGATATATCTCCTATTTCAAGAAGTTGTCCAAAAGACCTTGAAGGGAGACCGGAGTGATTGGTCTTTCTGTGCTTTCTGCCCCCCCGGTGTCCCTTACTCCCTCTAAAGGGAAATTTTATTAGTTTTCTTCCTGTTAGGTGAAACCCTCTCCCTGATCCCTCAAAATCAGTGAGGAGGATTCATCACCAGACGTGCTATATGAACTGTCCCCTTATTTTTGAGAATTGAGCAGGGTCTCTTTTTGGTGCGACTGGGCCCTGTTCTAACCTGATTGGTATCCGCAAATCTAACCGATCTACTGAAATCAAACGGTTTACCCCGTTGATAATCAGAAAAATCACGATGAAACTTCTTAATTTTACGTTCCTTTAGCGTGGTTTCATGCTGCATCAGTTCTGAAGATAGTTTTTTAATATTATCCTGATATTTCAAAGAGGATTCAAACTTATGAACCTCAGAGCATATGTTTTTAATTTCAAGTATGTTAGAATCTACTGTCCTTTCATAATATTGTAACAAAATGTTCACAAATGTCATGGATCCAGTCTGAAGAGCCTCCTGCCAATCTTGGTTTAGTTTGTCATCTGGCTTCCCCACTAGAGGTTGTGTTCGTATTCGTAATCCTCTGGGAGCCATGTTTTGAGCCGAATATGCTTTAAATAACTTGAGATGCCAAATGTTTGATCTAAGAGTCTTAAATGCTTTGGTGATTGAATGAAAAAACATATCACAATCTACCAAAGAGGTCTGAGCCGAATTAACTGGATCATTGCTTGGCAATTTCTCAATACCAAATACTGCTATATCTTGCCGATCAGCACATAATCCAGATAGAATAGTATTTAGATCCATGTTATGAACAATGTTAGAGTATACTACTAGTAATGACTAATGGAGCACCAAAATGACCCAGGAGTATAGTATTTAGACAAAATATGTAATACAATAGTTGAAATACCCAGTAGCATCAAATTGAGAGGGAAAATAAGCACCAATCCTTGATAAAGAGTCACAGGGGTGGCAGAAAGCACAAATAAAACAGTGAGACCAGGACCATTAAATCCCTATGTCAGGTCGGACACCAAAAATGGCTTAGGGGTGAATTATCGTATTGATATACCACTTTTAACTTGTATATTAAATGAAGCAACCCGACATTGAAATGGTTCAATGTTAAATAATCCAAGGGTTGAGTCACAAATCCAATAAATCAGTGCAATACACCCCAATGGGCATAACTGTCCACTATAAATAACAGCTGTAGATAGGCATTGACTTACAATGCCAGAACACACCACTGAGAGTATTGCAGGACTGGAGAAAAGATCAAAACACAATAGGCACTGAGAACACCATATATTCAAAAACCAAAGAAAGGTTTG
Source organism: Protopterus annectens (assembly GCF_019279795.1). NCBI lineage: Eukaryota > Metazoa > Chordata > Ceratodontiformes > Protopteridae > Protopterus > Protopterus annectens. The sequence continues at coordinate 921,199,119 of NC_056725.1, read as the reverse complement.
ATAAAGGTGTATGAGTCAAATGATCAGTGATACAACAAACAAATATGAACCTTACAAAAATTCAGTTTAAGTAGTCTGATTATAAAGACTTTCTTTAATAATACGATGCCCCTCTCTCAGCTGGATGACTACTCTAGTCACTATACACTTTATTATGTTTTATGTTAGTATCTATATAAAGTGTTCATCCAATTGACACACACAACAATAATAAGTAGGTAAAAGTGCAAATTTTAATTAAGGCTGGGGGACCGAGCAGTGGCTCGTTTCTAAATAGACAGAAAGACTGGTGAATGGCAATAACTGACAAATATAAAAACCGTGAATTCTAATGTAGATTAGTACAGCAGTATAGATAGTATTTCCATTTGTATATTAAACTCTTCAAAGGCACTATAATTCCAAACACTCAGAATCTGACAACATATGATAAATCACAACCATTCTTATCCCTCTTGTACTTGTATGTTGAGAGAGCCACAAGTGTAGCCCGGTTTAATTACACATCCAACCTGTGTTCATAAGTTATACTTTCAATAATGATGTCTCATATTGTATGTATAACACATACTAAAGTCCAAAGCACCCTTATACTGAGGTATGTTATAAGGATGTCACAAAGGTAGTCACAAACATTCATATATATTGTATTCACTTATCTCATACCTATAGTTCCCCGGTATATTGTGAAAAAAATATATATCACTGCTGTTCATATGCCTGTTATAAAACTATCAGTGTATTGAGGTCATAAACATAATGTATATTAAGACCAACCTAATCCAATTCACCATTGCACATAAGCTGGTGCCCCTACACCAGTTAGCTGACACGTCTAAAAGCCAAAAGCTAAGTGTATCAATGATTGTGAATATTAAATGTTTTAGAATTCCATTCACACACTATCTAGTAGTCACAGCAGAGAATGAAATATAGCTTATATACTGACAAAGGTACAAACAGACACATATGAATATGTCATATATCATAGATTATTATGCACAATCATATAACATATACTATGTAGTCATTGGGCCAATTAGTGTTCCAATGGTGAGCCAAAAAGATGTACAAACATATGCTGTCCCAAACCAATAAGAATTTGTGTATAGTTCTAACCACAGCTAAAGAACCAAGATTCAAGTACTGATCACAATTTAGTTCAAAACAGTCCGTATACCAAATAGTTATGTCAAATTGCTTGAAATAAAAATCGTGGTTCTAATAGTTCCCCCAAATATAGAGTTTAGGAGACATGTAGTATTTAGGGTTCCTGTCCCCCTGCACAATATAAGGGTCCCAGGTCCCAATCCTACACTAACCACAAATAGTTGTCGTCCTATAGTTATATCAAAAGTATATGCATATAAACATGCCAAAACACTAAAATACTACAAAATTTTGAATAGACCCAACAGATATCTTGGACCAATTTAGTATCTAGCAACCTCATACACCCAAAACATGACAAGTGTGTTAAAAACACTTTCCGTAAGTACAGGCCAAAAGAAATGAACAATATATGAAATCGGTTTGTGTTCATATATATGTTTGATACATCCCTAAATTGCCATGTATAGAATACACACTCGACACAAGCAAAATCATTGAAGTTCTACACCACTTCAATATACCCAACATATATCTTAGGTTAAATTAGTATCTTACAACTCATTCACCCAAAACATAATATTTGGAGTTGAAAACACTTTCCGTAGTTACAGGCCTATAAAAATAAGCAATGTAAAAAGTCAGTTAGTGTTCAAATACATGTTTGATACATCCCTAGGTTGCAAAACATACTAATATAGAACTATGCCCAACTGTCGAAGTATGGTATTACTTCAAATCCAAGTATCGTTAAACACTAAACACACTTCCTAACATCAAAACATGAATGAACAGCAGTATCACCACTTAACAAAATGAAATAAGCACAAAAATGTCCATATCACATTAGTCCGTTGGTTATATGAATCACATAAGTTCAAGATGGATAAATGCCTCCAGAGCGCTTCCAAATAAACGTCGCTATCTTTCAAATGCAACAAACAATATGTTCCAATCAACAGTCACGATCCCATATATGCCCAAAAGTAGGTATCTCGCACATAAAGGCTAATATTTGGTATAAGATAGCAACACAGCAGTTCAATGTTCCCCAATGCCCAAAACTAACAATTCTTTGAGTAGTTGTCCTCACTCACGACGAATAAGACATATAACAATACATCCGAATGAAAGGAAGTCCAGGTCCAAGCCGTCGGTATGGCCGTATTCCAAACAAAAACCCAACGACAACCCTACGTTCCTTAATTCAAACGCTGATGTTCCAAAAAAGCTGCTCACACTTACGGGCTGACCGCAGAAATGAAGCTTAACCAAAAATGGCGCTCAACAAACCGACAGCTGTGCCTCATTCCTTCAAACAAACTCGTACCCACGTGAATGAACTAGACTAAATGTGTACTGCCAGCTCACTGTTGAGAACAATCAAGTGAGCCTGAAATAGCAGAAAAACACGAAAAGTTATCACCATAAATCATCAGCCAAGAACAGGCTGAGAAACGACTCCACTGCTCAGTCCCCCAGCACAGAGTGAAGACACAGAACAAACCAAGTCCTATGCACGAGGGATTGCACGGTCCAAACCAAGTAGAAAGCACCAAATAGACCAGCAAAGCAGCACAGAGTTCAATAAATTTATTGAATACTTGTATGAATAACAGACTAGTTTCGGCAAACAGCCTTCTTCAGTGTAACACAGTGTAGTCAAGTTCCTTTTTAATCATCATTTAAATACTTAACAAGAGCCAATCAAAATTTGAGCTCATGAATATTCATAAGTTTGAAACATATTTTAAATTTGTCATACAAAAATGCAGTGGGTAACATATATACTGACAAAGTCAGTCCTAAACAGTGAGGATAGACACCCCAAAGAAATACATGCATAGAATTGGACTAGTTATACATTCACATGTGTATACTTACTTCAACCCCTTATACATATGCCCTATATTTCCCCATTTTTCTGATATAGCATGTCTGAGCCTTCTCAATTTAAGTACTTGATGTACTATACCTTTGGTGCTTTTGATGAACATTTGTTTAGTAGCTAGTGCCAATGGCTACTTAAATACAGTTTGACATAAACATGAGTATGAGTATATGGCTGGATGGATATGCCACAATATACTAATAACTAGTCCAATTCTATGCATGTATTTCTTTGGGGTGTCTATCCTCACTGTTTAGGACTGACTTTGTCAGTATATATGTTACCCACTGCATTTTTGTATGACAAATTTAAAATATGTTTCAAACTTATGAATATTCATGAGCTCAAATTTTGATTGGCTCTTGTTAAGTATTTAAATGATGATTAAAAAGGAACTTGACTACACTGTGTTACACTGAAGAAGGCTGTTTGCCGAAACTAGTCTGTTATTCATACAAGTATTCAATAAATTTATTGAACTCTGTGCTGCTTTGCTGGTCTATTTGGTGCTTTCTACTTGGTTTGGACCGTGCAATCCCTCGTGCATAGGACTTGGTTTGTTCTGTGTCTTCACTCTGTGCTGGGGGACTGAGCAGTGGAGTCGTTTCTCAGCCTGTTTTTGGCTGATGATTTATGGTGATAACTTTTTTGTTTTTCTGCTATTTCAGGCTCACTTGATTGTTTTCAAACAGTGAGCTGGCAGTACACAGTTAGTCTAGTTCATTTACCTGGGTACGAGTTTGTTTGAAAGAAAGGGGCACAGCTGTCGGCTTGTTGAGCGCCATTTTTGGTGAAGCTACATTTCTGCGGTTATTCCGTAAGCGTGAGCAGCTTTTTTGGAACATCAGCGTTAGAATTAAGGAACGCAGGGTTGTCGTTGGGTTTTTTTTGAAATACGGTCATACCGACCCTGGGACCTGGACTTCCTTCTATCTGGATATATTGTTACATGTTTTATCCGTCGTGAGTGAGGACAACTACTTAAAGATTTGTGAGTTTTGGGTATTGGGGAACATTGAACTGCTGTGTTGCTATTTTACACCAAATATTAGCCTTTATGTGCGAGATACCTACTTTTGGGCATATATGGGATCGTGACTGTTGATTGGAACATATTGTTTGTTGCATTTGAAAGACAGCGACGTTTATTTGGAAGCGTTCTGGAGGCATTCATCTATCTTGAACTTATGTGATTTATATAACCAACGGACTAATGTGATATGGACATTTTTGTGCTTATTTCATTTTGTTAAGTGGTGAAATTGTTGTTCATTCATGTTTTTATGTTAGGAAGTGTGTTTAGTGTTTAACGATACTTGAATTGAAGTAATACCATACCTCGGCAGTTGGGTATTGTTTCATATTAGTATGTATGGCAACCTAGGGATGTATCAAACATGTTTTTGAACACTTATTGACTTTTTACATTGCTTATTTTTCATAGGCCTGTAACTACGGAAAGTGTTTTTCAACTCCAAATATTATGTTTTGGGTGAATGAGTTGTAAGACACTAATTTAACCTAAGATATATGTTGAGTATATTGAAGTGGTGCATAACGTCAGTGATTTTGCTTGTGTCGAGTGTGTATTCTATACATGGCAACTTAGGGATGTATCAAACATATATATGAACATAAACCGATCTCTTATATTGTTAATTTCTTTTGGCCTGTACCTACGGAAAGTGTTTTTTCATACACTTGTCATGTTTTGGGTGTAAGAGGTTGCTAGATACCAAATTGGTCCAAGATATCTGTTGGGTTTATTCAAAATCTTGTAGGTTTTTAGTGTTTTGGCATGTTTTTATGCATATACTTTTGATATAACTATAGGACGACAATTATTTGCAGTTAGTACAGGATCGGGACCTTGGACCCTTATATTGTGCAGGGGGACAGGAACTTTAAATACCACATGTCTCCTACACTTTATATTTGGGGGAACTATTAGAACCACGATTTTTATTTCAAGCAATTTGACATAACTATTTGGTATACGGACTGTTTTGAACTAAATTGTGATCAGTACTTGAATCTTGGTTCTTTAGCTGTGGTTAGAACTATACACAAATTCTTATTGGTTTGGGACAGCATATGTTTGTACATCTTTTTGGCTCACCATTGGAACACTAATTGGCCCAATGACTACATAGTATATGTTATATGATTGTGCACAATAATTTTTGATACATGACATATTCATATGTGTCTGTTTGTACCTTTGTCAGTATATGAGTTATATTTCATTCTCTGCTGTGACTACTAGATAGTGTGTGAATGGGATTCTAAAACATTTAATATTCACAATCACTGATACATCCAGCTTTTGGCTTTCAGATGTGTCAGCTAACTGGTGTAGGGACACCAGCTTATGTGCAATGGTGAATTGGATTAGGTTGGTCTTAATACACATTATGTCTATGACCTCAATACACTGATAGTTTTATAACAGGCATATGAACAGCAGTGATATTTATATATCTTTTTCATAATATACTGGGGAAATATAGGTATGAGATAAGTGAATACAATATATATGAATGTTTGTGATTACCTTTGTGACATCCTTATAACATATCTTAGTATAAGGGTGCTTTGGACTTTAGTATGTATTATACATACAGTATGGGACATCATTATTGAAAGTATTACTTATGAACACAGGTTGTATGTGTAATGAAACCGGGCTACACTTGTGGCTCTCTGAACATACAAGTATAAGAGGGATAAGAATGGTTGTGATTTATCATATGTTGTCAGATTCTGAGTGTTTGGAATTATAGTGCCTTTGAAGAGTTTAATATACAAATGGAAATACTATCTATACTGCTGTACTAATCTACATTAGAATTCACGGTTTTTATATTTGTCAGTTATTGCCATTCACCAGTCTTTCTGTCTATTTAGAAACGAGCCACTGCTCGGTCCCCCAGCCTTAATTAAAATTTGCACTTTTACCTACTTATTATTGTTGTGTGTGTCAATTGGATGAACACTTTATATAGATACTAACATAAAACATAATAAAGTGTATAGTGACTAGAGTAGTCATCCAGCTGAGAGAGGGGCATCGTATTATTAAAGAAAGTCTTTATAATCAGACTACTTAAACTGAATTTTTGTAAGGTTCATATTTGTTTGTTGTATCACTGATCATTTGACTCATACACCTTTATCAAACCTTTCTTTGGTTTTTGAATATATGGTGTTCTCAGTGCCTATTGTGTTTTGATCTTTTCTCCAGTCCTGCAATACTCTCAGTGGTGTGTTCTGGCATTGTAAGTCAATGCCTATCTACAGCTGTTATTTATAGTGGACAGTTATGCCCATTGGGGTGTATTGCACTGATTTATTGGATTTGTGACTCAACCCTTGGATTATTTAACATTGAACCATTTCAATGTCGGGTTGCTTCATTTAATATACAAGTTAAAAGTGGTATATCAATACGATAATTCACCCCTAAGCCATTTTTGGTGTCCGACCTGACATAGGGATTTAATGGTCCTGGTCTCACTGTTTTATTTGTGCTTTCTGCCACCCCTGTGACTCTTTATCAAGGATTGGTGCTTATTTTCCCTCTCAATTTGATGCTACTGGGTATTTCAACTATTGTATTACATATTTTGTCTAAATACTATACTCCTGGGTCATTTTGGTGCTCCATTAGTCATTACTAGTAGTATACTCTAACATTGTTCATAACATGGATCTAAATACTATTCTATCTGGATTATGTGCTGATCGGCAAGATATAGCAGTATTTGGTATTGAGAAATTGCCAAGCAATGATCCAGTTAATTCGGCTCAGACTTCTTTGGTAGATTGTGATATGTTTTTTCATTCAATCACCAAAGCATTTAAGACTCTTAGATCCAACATTTGGCATCTCAAGTTATTTAAAGCATATTCGGCTCAAAACATGGCTCCCAGAGGATTACGAATACGAACACAACCTCTAGTGGGGAAGCCAGATGATAAACTAAACCAAGATTGGCAGGAGGCTCTTCAGACTGGATCCATGACATTTGTGAACATTTTGTTACAATATTATGAAAGGACTGTAGATTCTAACATACTTGAAATTAAAAACATATGCTCTGAGGTTCAAAAGTTTGAATCCTCTTTGAAATATCAGGATAACATTAAAAAACTATCTTCAGAACTGATGGAGCATGAAAAAACCCTAAAGGAACGTAAAATTAAGAAGTTTCATCGTGATTTTTCTGATTATCAACGGGGTAAACCGTTTGATTTCAGTAGATCGGTTAGATTTGCGGATACCAATCAGGTTAGAACAGGGCCCAGTCGCACCAAAAAGAGACCCCGTTCAATTCTCAAAAATAAGGGGGACAGTTCATATAGCACGTCTGGTGATGAATCCTCCCTCACTGATTTTGAGGGATCAGGGGAGAGGGTTTCACCTAACAGGAAGAAAACTAATAAAATTTCCCCTTTAGAGGGAGTAAGGGACACCGGGGGGGCAGAAAGCACAGAAAGACCAATCACTCCGGTCTCCCTTCAAGGTCTTTTGGACAACTTCTTGAAATAGGAGATATATCAGGGCCTACTCAGAATGTGTTGAATTTATCTAAGACCATATTAACAGATGAACAGGTTGCACTACTGAATAAGGGTTTGAACTATATTCCTTCATTTTTTAGCCAGGAATATCACATAGTACAGGATTTACAGGCTTTTTGTAGGATATTAAATCTTAGATTGTTCTTTGAGGATAACAAGTCAGAACCATCTGAGGACTTCCGTTTTGGCAAGTCCTCATTCCAACCTCCTATGAATAAACACGTTTCCATTTTTATGGACACCATTTTGAGGGATATTCATTTTGAGAATATGGGACACATCATGTTGGCCAGCAACCTAACCCCTGAAGACAGGATAGCTTTGAATACATTGTGTGACAATAAAGATATAGTTATTGTTCCTGCTGATAAGGGAGGTGCAGTTGTGGTTTGGAATACTGCGGATTATGTCCAGGAAGGGTTAACCCAACTGTCAGATGCCAAGTGCTATATGTACATGTCCATAGATCCTACACCAGTATTTAAGGATGAGATTGATTCTTTTTTGCGGCTGGCCTATGAGGAGGGTATTATAAACAAGAAATGTTTGGATTCACTTATGGTTTCTGAACCATCTAAACAGATATTGTATCTTTTACCCAAAATTCATAAGTCTTTAGAAAAACCACCAGGCAGACCAATAGTCTCAGGAATAGGCTCTCTGACCGAACCATTATCGGCCTTCCTTACTAAATATCTCAAACCTTTGTTGGAACATATAAGATCTAGGTTGCAGGACACCACACAGTTTCTACAGTTAATCAGGGAGACCCAATTGGAACCCGAATGGTATTTATGTACTTTGGATGTAAAATCATTATATACAAGCATACCCCATTGGGCGGGTCTCCAATCTATACAATATTGGTTGGAAAGGGTCAACCTATATTCACCGGGTTTCAACACTCTTCTGATATGTATGTCTGAACATGTGTTAAATAAGAATGTTCTGTATTTCCAAGGCCAATGTTATTGGCAGCTACAAGGAACAGCTATGGGGGCATCCTTTGCTCCTATATATGCTGACCTTTTCATGGCCTATGTCGAAGAATATATGATTTATGACATATCACATAACATCTTTCAGGTGGAAATGGACATTTGGAGACGTTACCTGGACGACTGCTGGTTGGTGTGGCGGGCTGATGTGGGTTACTTAAGGGAATTTGTTGAGTATCTTAATGATAATGCCTGGGGACTCGAATTTTCCGTGACATATGATAAAAACTCCATTAATTTTTTGGATGTCACTGTATATAGGAACCCAGACAATACCTTGTCTACTAGGGTTTTCCGCAAGTACCCGCAATACAACACCTTGTTACACGCATCAAGTTTACATCCCCGTCACACCATCAGGAGTATTCCCATATCCCAATTTATACGTATCAAACGGCTCAGTTCCAACATTGAGGAATACCAATCGGCCAGTAGGGATCTCAGTCAGAGGTTTACCCATAGGGGATATGATAGATTTGATATTCTGTCTGCTCAGAGTAGAGCTAATAGTCTTGAAAGGGATGACTTATTACATTATCAGAATAAGAACAAAAATCAATCATCTCGCAGCACATGTGTCAGATTCATCACCACTTATGGTAGAAACATAAATATGATCAGAAACATTATCAACAAACATTGGAATATTCTACTGGCTAATGACAAGCTGCGAAGTATTTTGGGACCCCGTTGTCTTTTTTCATACAAACGTGGTAAAACCTTAGGCTCCTACTTTTCACATTTCAAACATATGGCAAGTGGGGGGACGACCCATAAACAATTGACACTTCATGGTGATGAACTTATTGGTTCATTCCCTTGTGGCCATTGTGGATCCTGCCAATATATGCTTAAATCCAAGGAGTTTACCAGTCGTAATACCAGTAGAATTTTTGATATTAAGATCTTTGGTAATTGTAGTAGCGATTGGGTGGT
>NC_056725.1:921094600-921187100 GCF_019279795.1 Protopterus annectens | reverse complement strand
CCACCATCAAAGACATATGCTACAGCAAGTTTGAAGCATTAGATGGAGGAACTATTTTTACATCAAATATATAAAAGATTAATATATACTAATAACAAAAATACAAATTTTAACAGACAGCTCATTATCTAAGTGCAATAATATGCTTCACAGTGGGTGTAATAGGGGCAATAATGACCCTTCTAGGGTATGGAGAGTGCCATTGGGCCTCCTAACACTCCTATCAGGCCTTACTGCTTGCTTAGTAATCCTTATGTTTTCAGAGATATGAATGTTTAAAGTCTGGGAATGTAACCTGATTTTGTCAAAAAAAAAATAAGGATGTAATCATTGGAAGCTAGAGTGCAAAAGTCCAGAGTCCCATTGGAGGGAATGAGTTGTAACTAATATAATCAGTTATGAAAGTTAATCAAATGCAGAGACAGTACAGAAATGAAACAGATGCACAAATTCTTTTTTTTTTTTTATAAGGTAACGTAATGCACTATCCAGTAAAAAAGAATCATTGTCATTACACACTTTAAGGATAATTATTCACTTATAATACCTTTATGTTCTTGCAGTGATGTGAAACTTGAGAAGACAATAGAAAAACAGCCAAGTGAAGCAGAGCTGAAGGTCAAGATAAGAGAATATATATATATTTTGTTTTAGAAATGAGAAGGAAGTTTAGTTTATTGAAGTTTGAAGTCATCAGGATTATTGTGCATTCAGGTATTTACTGGAGTTGATTTCATAGACCTGGACAGTAGCTAACTTCTGGGTTTCTTTATTGCTCAGCACAGTACTTTGAATGTCTGTTTTTTGTGTTTGCAGACACACTATGACATTGCATACCAGGCTTGGAGGCAAACAACACTGCAATCCCAAATGTTATCTTGAATCATGTATACCTCACCAAGTTTGATACCCAAGATGCTCATCCCTTTGAAGTAGTCTTGTAGTTTCTGGATCACCACAGAGCACCTGTATAGATTTTTTGCCTGGGGGGGGGGGGGGGGGGCTGCTAAAGCTTAAGTTCAGCAAACCAAAGCAGAAGGCACAGGAAACTGGCAACTCACCTTATTGAATTCTAGGACAATTAATTACATGATCCCATTCTAGACTCAGAGGAAAGGGACAAAATAACAAATTCAGACTAAATATAGACTGAAATCTCCTTGCAGATCTTTCCTTGCATTAGTTTTTTTTTCTATCATGCTGTCAATTCTCTCCCTTGGCTGGTGTACATGTCCTTGGTAGATAACTCTGAGAGGAGGTGGAAAAGTGCCCATGGGCATCCACTTTTAGGGTGAATCCCAGGATTCTACCACAGAAATAGCCATGCTCAAATATCTGTGCAACACTGCAGCTGGGCATGCTTATGTGGGAATAATACACTGAATCCCCTTGCAAAAGAGTTGACCTACCTAACGAACTCTGATAAGAGTCCTAGAATCATAGAGATTCCCGTGATTCTTCCCATGTCTGTGGGATTACAGACTTGGAAGCAAAACTAGATGTCTACACTATTCAGCACCTTGTGGGTTCTGTTCTTACATTTGGGCTCATACCCTTAAGTAGCATGTTTTGATGCCAGTGGAAGGCTGTATGAAGGCCTTGTATGACCTGCAACTGTCTCAGGCATATGCCCCACACACGGTCTGCCAGCTCTTCTTCTGACAGCCTGTACTTCTTGTTTTTTGATTACCACCTTTATCATTAAGTGAGCATAGATCTTACACAGGTGTCTACCTTTTTTTCACTCTGCCTGGGAAAGGTATATTGAAGATTATTGTAACCTTGGTTTTGAGACAGGCAAAGATACTAAGATGTCCCTGTCCTGTAACTCTGCCCAAGTTTTCCACCTGCAAAGAGAGACATTGAGATATATAATGACCTGCATGAACTAGACTGTAGTTCCTCTGCTGTATTCCCAGAAAAGGCTAAACTAATGTTTGGGGAAGAATGATGAAGAATTGTGGGGAATCCACCTATGGAACCTATGCTGAATTATGCCATTTATGCAGCCTGAAAGCATCCATATCTTTCTCCCTCTTTTCCAAAGAAATCTGATGCCCTTTATGGGTGCCATGCTTGTATCACTCTAGTGATTAGCACGCTTTTTTGTGATCTCTAATTTATTTAAACTGAGTTTGACAATAAAGATTGAACTTGCAGTATCCTGGGGACTTCTTGTTTTCCATAAATGCAGTGCTCTCACAGTTGGTTTATATAAGCAGTGACGGTATGGGAGATACAGCTCTCCCTGCAGAGCCACTTTTTTACTGAACTTTTGTACGTTGACTGTGATTCACATTTGAATGTCTCCCAGAGATGAATTAAGGTCATATGGGGCCCTAGACAGGACACTGGACTGGGGACCTCCTGTCATGTGATGTCACGACCTTGTCGTACCCCCCCATCATTCACAATTCTTACTTGCATTCAGTATCTCTAGTACATTTCCCCACACAAACTTTACTTTTTAACCTTACGTAATTTTCTCTGTGAGACTGTTAGACCAAAGTCGATTCCACTATTAGCAAATGCATTTTTCTGGTTAAAAAAGTTTCTTTATGTACTGTCATCTCAAATTCAATAATGAAGCATCTTAGGCCTTTATTTTATTTAGCAGAAGTTTACTACACAAATGACTGTTTTTAGTACATTAGGTATGTGCATATTCCAACCCCTTGCTGGGACTGTTTAGTATCAGTGGATGAGTAGAAAACAGTACTGCTGGGATATTGACTGGGATGTCTGCAAAAAAAAAAAAAAAAATAATAAAAAAAAAAACATGAGAAGGCCTACCATGGAGTGCTAAGGCATGACACTTATTACAGTTTTACATTCAGGGAGTATGCCATTAAGTTTCACAACCTGGATTCTATTGGAGAGCCAAACTACAATCCAGTGGACATCAAAGGGGATTACATTACATTTGCCTAATTTTTCAATGATCCCAGCATGGAGAATAGTATCAAAAATCTTTGTCAGGTCAAGACAAGCAGTGTGCACATAGTGGCCACCGTCTACAACCTCTGTAACCTTTTCAAAGAAGCTTACTGGTCTGAAGACATGATATATGCTAAACTCTGGTATAGCGGGAGGGCTGTAATCTGCTTGAAGCCATGTTTCAGTGACTACACAAATATAAATGTGATCGAGTTGCAAGAGAGCCTCAAGTTCTGTCATCATTCTATTTAGACTGCTAGCATTGAGTTACCACCATTAAAGTTTGAGTCTGTTATGTAGGAATTTCCATTACAGGGTTGTGCCTTAAAAGGCAGTAAAAGAACAGCACATAGGTTTTAGCTAGTATACAAAAGCCCTGTCATAACAGGTGTAAGCCATCCCTGGCAAAACATGAGGTCTTATCTATCATCTTATCCCAGACTATTACAGCCTGAATCTCCTTAGAATTACACCAATTATGTGGCCAATTGTTAAATCCAATTATCTTGTCTTTGTATATAGGCATCATTCTTGATGATTGCAACATACTACTCAAGACCAGTAGATATTCTGGCTCTAACACATGCACAGTAAGTTCCATCATGTCTGTTTGCATGTCCTTCTAGGTGAAATACTTCAGGTTATTCACTCCCACATGGGCCACCGCTAGACTGTAGTCATATTTGCCTGGCATAAGTGTCATTAGGGCCCTTGGAACAACACAGATCCTGGCATCAGATAAGCAGCTTGCAGTCACCATGTTCTTGCCCAGTCTGGTGAGTGTGGAGTCTGTATGCTTGAGTATACAGTGACATATGACTAAAGCATTTCCTTGTGTGGAAGCAGACGTAGTGCACCTTATGGGCTTAGGTCTACTTTCCTGATGACTTTTAAGTGAGCAGTTTGGAGTTGTAGTATGTGCGAGTGTAAAAGTCCTAGGTGTTGCCATGTGCATTGGAGGCTGGTGTATAATAAAGTGTGTACCTGGAGGTTTTGGTAATGTTTTCTTTACAGCCATAGCATAGAATATGGGCATTTTAATGTGTTGTGACTGATGTGTTATTGTGGAGGTATGATACCTACAGTTGACTAATGCAGAAACTTTGCCTCTATGTATCTTAAATATGTACAACTTGTTCAGGTCGTACTGTCAATTTGTAGCAGAAGTGAGCATTTGGTAAGTGGAACACACTTGCCATACTGCCTTAGAACACTTAATGCTCTTTCTACACTGCCTTAGAACTCCTAATGCACTTATTACACTGCATTAGAACACCTAATGCATTTATTGCACTGCCTTAAAACACTTAATGCAGTTACACCACTGACTTAGAGCACCTAATGGTCTTAGTACACTGCCTTAAAACACCAAATGCACAGATGGGGTAAGAGCAGACTGCTGAGCCATGTTGCCAGAGGGGTAGATAATTGGGACTTGCATACTTGGAAAGCTACGGCTGTAGCTGACCCTAAACATTTATAGCTGAAGTATTTATGGTGACACTCTAAAGTTAGTTTAGAGTGAAGCTAGTCTAACAGTACTTAATGGAAAGACTGAATCTGCCTATTAAGTAGTCCTGGCTATTACTAATCATTCTTTCTGAGCAGGCAAGTAAGAGCAAGCATCAGGGTATGTGAGGATTAATTAATTTAAAATAAAAAAAGAATGGTATAATTAGAGTGAAATGAAAGGCATCATGATTCCTGACTAACATGATTCTAATGCAGTAGAATCCGTATTTTAATTATTTATTTGCCCTAAGGGCAAAACATAAGCAGTAACATACCACTTTCCAACCATTGTTTTATTATTGCAGCTGCTATTGTCTCCAGCCAGTCCTTTTCTGTGACTTTTCATATCCCATTGCCAAAAGTCCAGCAAGAGAAAACACAAATTGCTACAAGGCTTTAACAGAATTACACAATCTAATAGGTTGTTTTGCTTTATTCTGACATTAGATGGTACGGTGTTTCCACAGTGTTCATCTGTAAAGTGGAAACACTGTAGGTTTACAGAGATTCTTTCTCTTGGCAAGTGTTCTAGGGGAGACCAGAAGCTAATATATATATACAGGAACAAATAAATTAAGCAGGAAAATACATTTCTTAGTAGAAGTTTAGGGGGGGGTTATTGTCAATGAATAATTATATAACTATACAGTGATTTAAAAGTTCTGCTTGTTAAACAGTGAAGAGATTTGTTAGTAGTGCATACTGTTCAATTTCCATTCACTGTTTTACTCATAGCCATATTTTTATATAGTATCTGTGCTTTTTATGTGAGGTGTACATTTAAAACCTATTTCCAATGAGGAGAACCACTGTAACCCATAGGCAATATAAACAGCCATTTGTTTTTCTTTTTTATGTATCTGTCTCACGACTGCATTATGTTAACTGATTTTGTCTTTGAAATAATGCCATTACCTTTTGCATATAAAAATGTGGAAAGATAGTCTAACATGAATAACACCATACACATTTGGATCTGATTTTTTATGTGTGTGTGTGTGTGTGTGTGTGTGTGTGTGTGTGTGTGTGCGTGCGTGTGTGTGTGCGTGCGTGTGTGTGTGTGCGTGTGTGCGTGTGTGTGTGTGTGTGTGTGTGTGTGTGTGTGTGTGTGTGTGTGTGTGTGTGTGTGTGCGTGCGTGTGTGTGTGTGTGTGCATGGGGTTGTGTTTGGAACAGGTGGACATAGGACTGTAAAACAAGTGGAAAACTGATACATGCATTGTTAACAGTATTACTTGCTATGGTGTTCATCTCTTCTGCTGCATGCCAGTGAGTAGTGAAAGTTATTCATTTTACTTTGGTTTTATTTCTAGGATGTCCTGTCTTTAAGCCACCGTTTCCAAATGGAAAGCGATAGTGTTCCATCTCATTTCTCTTTCTCCAATCCTAGATACCTACAAACAGAACTTTCCTGAGTTCTCATTACCTTTTGCCATTCCCAGCATATTTTTTTTCTTGGTGTGTGTAGTGGAGTCTTTGATGTGAGCACTTCTTAGGAACAAGAAGGATGTTAGAGACAGACTTTGAGTAAGTGTGAATCTTCAGATGTTTGGAAGGATATGAAGAATGTGGCCCAGTTAATACATCTTGTATAACCATGAAAAGCTCTCATAATTGCATATCTTCAGATAAGAGGTGCTGCACTACTGTACATACTTGCATTGGCCGATTTCTGACTTCTCTCTTCTTTTGTGTTGATTAATGTTGTTTCTTAAGATGTTAGCACATACCATCCATCCTCATCATGGTCTTATTCTATCAAATACAGATCATTGTGCTCCCCACCCCTGCAGTAGTTATTTTAGCCCATTTTTCATAAAAAGTAGTCAAAGTTTTGTTTTGCAAGGGAGAAGTTTTATCTGAGGCAGTAATGTGTACTTTGATGTATTTAGGTATCTGATGTAATAAAATAGAAATAAAACCTTGCTATGTCCTTCTTGTTACTGTAGCTCTAACTACCTCATCCCTGAATGTGCATAATGTATGCTTATTCTGTATCCCTTGATTTTAACTAGATGTCCTTGATTCTGTCCTTATGAGGTTAAGAGGTATGCCATAAATTTAATTGTCTTAAGAGATTATGTATACACATTTTGAAAGTTTGGGCAATTGAGTGATTATTTATCTCCTTTTATTCATGTGAGGAGTGTCTGACCGTGGGTACACAAAACCTATCCAAATGAACCGATAATTGCTTTGTCTTTAACCATTAGATGGTTAACCATACTTTGACTAATGCTGTGGAAGGCAACTTTACTTTAGGAGATTATTTCATTGTCTGTTTCAAGAAAATGTCTGTTGTAGAAATGTGTGTTTTGGCCATCTGGTAATCATTTCATACTTTACACAGCATTATTGCTTGGTCTGTGATTCCAGCAACTGGGCCTCCTTTAGCAACTGTGTTTCAAGACTCAGCATTTTTAGGCCTTTCTTTTAAGTGTTTCTCTGGATCCTCTCTCTCACAGTTTTTTTTTTTTTTACTGATCAAGCTTTTTCCCAACATTTACCTATAGCAGAAGACCTTTAAACTCATTTTGTGATATATATATATATATATATATATATATATATATATATATATATATAGATAGATATATATATATATATATATATATATATATATATATATATATATATATATATATATATATATATACTTACCACTGACATATAAGAAAGCTCTCTGAAGTGAATAGTTATTAACCTTCAACAATCCCCAGTGTTAAATGTTTTCCTCCTGCTGAAGTGAATGCAATTTCATGTATGTCTGATAGGCACATACATTTATATTCTTGATTATTTGTGTTTTTTACATGTGTTGACTCAGCATATGGTGGCAACAGCTGGATTTACCATCCTAGTTAATGCATGATGTCTTCATGTGGGGCTTCAGGGGCCATACATGCTTCTCAGTATGAGAGAGCTTTCAGGAATTTTTCAAAGTTGGGTCTACCAGAAGATGAGGTTCCACTTATCACTGTGTGTGTTTGTGTGTGTGTGTGTGTGGGGGGGGGGGGGGGGGCAGGTCAGCTGATAAAATGAACACATAGCTGCTATTTTTAACATGGATAATCTTAGCAGTAAATAGCAGACCCACAAAAAAAAAATGAAATACTAAATCTTCCCCTAGACTGAAACCCAGACTAACATTACACAGAGGGATGTGTATGGATCTGTCTTCACATGTACAAGCTCTAAGAATTCCTCCCAACAACTACTCACTAACCAAAACATCTGACCTCACGATAATAAACTTTAACCTTAGAAGTATCCTGAACAAAACAGCTGAATGTCATGCCACTATTTCCCATTACTCTCCACAGTTTTAACCGAAACCTGGCAAAAGCCACATATCCAAGATCAGGAAATCCTGCCCCCACATTTCAATATTATCAGGCTTGATAGACCCTTCAAATGTGGTGGTGGCATAGCTATTCTTTACAAAACCAACCACAAACTTGAGAAACTTAACCTACTCCCTCCAGGAATAACATATATTGAAGCCCTAATTCCCCACCTACATATCATCCCTAATAAATCTATCAACATAATAGCTTTCTACCTACCTCCAGGTAACTGCTCCTCTACCACAGAAGAGATTTTAAGTTGGACAGCCGCTACACTAAGACAAGAAACTATCATAATTGGTGACTTCAACTTAGACTGGAATACTGGCAACTCCAACACCTCCACTTACCATATTAACCTCTGTGGTTTACACAGTTAATACATAGTACAACTAGAGTTGGCAAACTCCAAGAAAGAATCTATACTTGACTGGGTGCTTGTCAACTCTATCCCCAACTCATATCAAACAGGCTGTCTCCCAGACACCCTTAGTGACCAGTCACCCACCTTCCGTGTTAAAAAACAATCTCTTCTCCTCAACATCCCCAAATTCAAACTTGTCCGTAACAAATCTAAGTTCACCCCTCAAAACTTCTGTACTCTCCTCCAGCAAGTAGACTGGTTCCCCCTAAAATACCTTCAACTAGACCTTGTAGTTCAATACTTTAATGACTAATTTCTCTCCTGCTTCAGCTCACTAGCTCCATTAAGAAAAATACGTACAAAAGCAAACTATGTAAAATGACTCTCTTCAGAGACTAGAACGCTACTGAAACAAAGGGACAGGGAATGGCAACAATTCCAACTCACTAATACATCTGGATCCCTCCTAAAGGACAAGGAGCTTTGCAACTTAGCAAAAAAAAAAAAAAAAAAAACAGATCAAATATGACAAAAAAGTATCTCACCACTATCCAAAATAGGTACCACAAAACTCCCCAAAAATTCTGGAGTTCTGTTAAGCAACTTCTTAAACCTGGCCAGTCCCCCACTCCCTCCCCAAGCACTTCAAATTCTACTGACAGTATAGCCACACAATAAAATAACCACTTCATAGACTCCATATTAGCACTGGTCAAAGACAACAATAACAGTAATCAATTAGTACATCACCTCACTTTTAAAAATAACCTAAACTCCTTCAAATTCCATCCCATACCAACCCACTACATCACAAAACTACTAACCAAACTTAAAAGCTGTAGCCCTGGTCCTGACCTACTGCCAAGTGAATACCATAAACTTGCTACCAATCCCATTTCTTACCCTATCACTATACTTCTTAATAGATTTATCACAGAGCAATGTGTACCTTCTCTATTGAAAGTATCTCATGTCATTACTCTGCATATAGGAGGTGCCTCATTAGACTTTACTAATTACAGGCCTATCGTCCTACTTTCTCCATTAGCAAAAATACTTGAAAAATGCATTCAATCTCAACTTCTCAACCATTTCCTAAAAAACAGTCTCCTCTCCCCCACCCAACATGGTTTCTGCCCCAAACATAGTACAACTACAGTCTTGATTAGCTTTATAGACACAGTTAACCAACATAGAAACACTGGGTCATTCACATCCTCTGTATTCATTGACTTATCCAAAGCCTTTGATACAGTTACCCATAAACAGCTCATTCATGAATATCCTCCTATAACCTCCTACACTCTACTATCTTATGGTTCTTCAGTTATCTATCTAACAGGCAGCAAGCTTTCAGATGGCAAAATGAACTCTCTCCTCTACTACCTGTTTCTGTAGGTGTACCTCAAGGTTTAATAGTAGGCATTCTATTGTTTACAATCTTCACAAATAAGCTACACACAGTCACAAAACATGCAAACATAATCCAATACACAAACGACTTCTCATTAATTTGCTCAGCTCCCACACTACTTTCTCTCCTACAAAAAACTCAGCAATCATTCCGTGACATTGAAAATTTCCTCAACCAATCCCAACTTATTCTTAACCCAATCAAAAACCAGATTGATAATTTTCTCCAATGGCAGAAAATCCCCTGACCTTAGCTCCTTCACTATTTTTTCATCTAACAACATGTGTATTGAGTCCATTGATTCAACCAAACTACTGGGTATAATCATAGACAAGGACCTGAAATGTGATAAACACCTTGATACAGTTATCAAGAAGGTGCACTTTAAACTAGATTCCCTTTATAGGACCAAGCCTTTCCTTACAGAAGTCACCTGTCACCCCATCAGTAGAACACCCCCTATTTAGTCTTCTTTATGCCTCATCCATTTTTACCAATCTAAGAAAATCTGATTTAGCCAAACTTGAATCCTGCTACCATAAATTAGCCAGATTTGCAGCTAATCACACAATCAGGACCCATCACTGTAACTCACTTCTCCATCTTAATTGGCTGGAACTACCCAACCAGCTAGCCTACAACCAACTTCTACTAATCCACTCTGTGCTTCACCACCCAGAAAACTGCCCATCTGTGTGAAACATTATCCAACCATACTCAAGCAGTAAGTCCCTCAGGTCATCTGACAAAACTCTCATAAAGGTCAGTAGATCTAACAACACATATGGTGATTCTCTTTTCTTCCATAAAGTGGCCAGGATTTGGAACAATTTGCCTCAAAACATACTCAACACCAAAAGCACATTCAAATTCAAACTTCTCCTTAAGGAACATTTCAAATTAACATGGCTATGCCCCTGTAGTAGGCCTGACTGATCTCTACTTGTGCTTCCTTTTTTTCTTTTTTCGTCCTTTTTATCATCCTTTTCCTTTAACCCCTTATCTTTTTTCTCCTTTCTTCCCTCCCTTATCTTACTTTTTCAATTTCTTTTTGTCTCCTATTTTTCTACTGTCTGTTCTCATCCTATGTCTATTTACAACTCAGTTAACTTCCTATTTTCACTATATATGATTTTTCTCCCCAATGAAACTTCATTAATATTACTAAATTGTATAACAATATCTATATGGACATGTTTGTCAAAATAGTTTTGTACATGCTTGTCAAAATACCCGTGTAATGCTTTTTTACTTGTTCATGTTTGTTAACACTTCTGTTAACTAATGCTTTTTTATATGTTTTTAAATGTTTAAATGTTTATGTTTATTTACACTTGTGTAAGTTTTTAAAAAACCTTAGTAACTGTGGAGATTTTTCTCCCCTCCCTTCTCTGAAAACATGTCTGCTTAGAGCCAGTCGGACTTTCCCTGTTAACAAATTGAAATAAATAAATAAATAAATAAATAAATAAATAAATGTGGTCTTGCCCTTCCAAAAGGGACAGCTTATTATTCAAAGCAAAGCATTTGACATTTGACAGATAGTTATCTTGTAGGGTAGGGAGAGAGGGAGCAGATTATTTCCACCTGGTATGAAAATGGCAGAAGGTCTTGCTATTTTAGGAATATTTTGACAAGCAAGGTACTATGTAGCACTTTCAGACATTCTGTACCTCTGAGCTTTAAACTCTGTGGATTGCGCCTGCAAAACTTTAGCTTTTTTGCTACAATAACCCTTAGCGTGCAGTGAAGCACTCACTAGTTACATTTTGACTCCTGTCAAGAATCAGATTTTTGGGGCCAGGATTCAGGTATCTTAGAAAATGGATGTAAAGGAATGTTTTTAACTTTTGTAGGATCCTGACATTTCTTATCAGAGCAAGTACTGTGCCACTTTAAAAGTGAAAGAAAAATGAACTAATATGATTTTATGATATAATATCTTGCAGACATTTGTGTAAGTAACAGAAGTGTGTTAATATGGTTGCTTATCACCTCTAAGAAAAGATCGAAATACTGAGTAAAACTGTTCCAGGCATTCTTTTCACTTGACAATGTAACAAATCAGAGCTATATTTTGGTTGATGAAAGTGTGGTGTTTTTGTTTTCTTGCTTACCTATATAATCAAATGTGTTAGACTTGTTTGTATTTATTGATAAAAGAAAGCTCTTGTGCTTTTATCAACTCATAAATACTGTTCTTAAAAGTTCAGTGTTCATGATGCTGCTGTTTTGTTTGGTTGTGTAAAATACTAAGGTACAATAGTGTGTCAGTTTCAGATTTGAGAATACAGCTCCCTTCATCTTAATGTACTCTATTATTTTGGGGGTAGTGCTGCAGACATTAAAGGTGTCATAGTCTAATTTCCAAAATGAGTACGAATGTATTGTAAAATAACATTTTCTAAATTCAGGTAGTTTCGCTAGAAAATTCTGATGAAATGCCCATTATACTCTGACTGCTAAGCTGTATTCTAAACTTCTTTTGAAGCAGATACACAGTTTCTGGACTTCTTACTTACTGATGCAAAGAGCATTAGCTTTGAATTGAGGGTGTCAAATTACCTGCATGTTACAAGAAGACAGAACCACTGACATGTGAGAACTCTAACTTATGCCATGTGATGATATTCGAGACACTGTTTCAAGCATATGATTGCACCATTCACCTGTAAGAGAAACAGACACAGATGTCCTCTCACTTCAATGGCCGTACAGCTAAGCCCACAGAGGCTATTTTTAGAATTATAAACAGATGTTGGGGATTCTACTTAATTTCAGTTTATAGAAGTGGCCTGATTACAAATTAACGGCTGTCTTACTGTGTTGCTTATTCCTTTCTGTATGGCAGAATTTGTATTAGTTACAGAAGAAGTGCAAAGATACAAAAATGAAGAAGTCCTGTGTTGTTTTAAAATGTTGTTTAGGTTTTAAAGTTTCATTCGGCATTAATCGAACTTAAACAGCATATTAGGTTTTAGGATTTATGTTGTTATGGAATTTAAGTCAAATTATATAAATGTCACAGTGGGTTTTTGATGGCTGAGGGCAGTGAACACAGAAGAATTACTTGATTTTTTTGTATTCATCACAGCGATCACTGCTTCAGTAACTATAGCTAAATTGGTTATATCCTGCCAAGGATATAACAGCCAGCTTCCAAAGCATCAGGGCTCCTTCCACACACCCAAACTGTCAGGCAGCAAAGATCATCTGAGTAAAAGACAAGTTTGGGTGCCAAGCCATTCAGACCTTTACTGCCACCAAGGAGTACGCACCTCTAAGGTTTTTGAGGATCGACGGTCAGCTTGGTAATCTTCCTTTGCTGGGCAGATAAGTTCCCTTTGTGGAAAAAACTTCTATTTTCTAAATATTATTGGTGTTTTATCACTTTCCTCTTCAGAAAAGTAATTTTAAAGGTAGTAGTTTTGTGGTTTAATGGACTGTCACATGACTGCATCATACTTTTAAACAGGAGAACTCTTTTTTTTTCTGTCAGTTAAAAAGTTGTGTAAAGTAACTGAAAAAAAATTTTTCTAAAGAGAAATTTTGTTTAAAACACCTTGCCAGCCCCAAAAAATAAAATAGTGTGCTGTACTGTTTTTTTTTTCCTGTGAAAAAAGTGACTTTTAAAGACTTGCAGTTTTTTACCAACATTTTCTGCTTCTCTTCCATGGGAAAAAGACACCATTTTCGGCTTGGCCATAGAGCAAGCTAAAGGTCTCAAGGTCGGTCTTTATAGCCACAAAAAGAAAAAGAAAATAAACACTTGTTCTACCACAGCAGGCTAGCAATTTTCCTCAGCTACAGGTGGGAGACTCTGCTGTGGCCATTTGTTATACCTCAGACCACTCATCTTTTACCACTGATACCACCGCTGTAGCACCTACAGCTACTATGGACAGGGGATTAGCCAAATCCTCTGCAGCTGTTGGGGTCCCATCAGTGCGCAAGGAGAGCCACTCTTGTAGATCCTGGTAGAGGGGACATGGAAGGCTTCCTTGTTATGTCAGAATGCTGTGCTTATCCATGGGGAAGTTGCTGCTGCCATTAGTAACAGAGTTAGCCCCATTTTCCTGTCAAAAACAAAAAGAAAACTAAGCCTGTGTCTACTCTTCCTCAAATTTCCTTACAGAGGGGAAGTTTACTGGGTCTGGCTCAAAGTTTACTTCAGGTTATTGATCCTTCCTGCAAAGTAATTTCTGTTAAAAAAGAGAGATGTCTCTTTTCCTGAAAAGATTCAAGATTCTGAACCTGAACAGTAAGATGACGGAGCAGATACAGGGATTTATCCTCAGATTTATGATTCAGACTCAGATGAGTGCTCAGTTTCAGATTCTCCCTGTGTGGGTTTCTCTTTCTCTGCATTTATTACTAGAATATGCCAGTGTTTCCAGTGGGAGAACACTAAAGTTTCTTAGTCCCACAGAAGATACTATGAATTGTTACAATAGGCTGTCCCAGAAACTACACACATTCCTTCTGTTCTGTCTACTTTAGAAGATATGTGTTACTGCCTGCAATTTTCCTGACAGTCAGCCAGCTGCCCCTAAAAATGCAGATAAGATGTGTAAAGTTCCTCAGTCTTTTAAGCTTTTATACACTATTTCCAAACTTGACCCATCGGTTATAGCTTTAGTTGAACCCACTGTTTCTAAACACTCAGTTAATTCCAATCCTACTCTGTCTGATAAGGATGGAAAATTTATTGATAAGTATGAGGAAAAAAGTATATACTTCTGCAAATTTCATTTTCAAAATTTAAGTTATCAGGCTCATGTGTTAAAGTTTGTACTGAATAATTGTGGAAGCATGAGGAACATTTTATTTGCAGTTTCTTCTTGTAAGGAAAAATCAGCTGAAAATAATCTTAATTTCTTCTATTGCACAGGTCTCATTGTTTACAGTGTGTGTATGGCTGCTGATACTTCTTCCAGGGCTATGGCCACTGGTACTGTTTTCAGTAGGTTTGCATGGCTGCATTCTCAGAACCTCAAAGATGATGTTAAAAATTTAATTTTACATTTCCCATTTGGAAAGAGATTTATTTTTGCCCTTCTGCTGCAGAGGTGATCCAAAAGTGTGACGGAAGGAATAAGTTGATCCAGAGACTCACTAAGATTTTTCAGCACTCTTTTTTCAGTTTCTAAGGGATTTTGTAACTCCTCATCCAGTATGGCAAAACACAGAATAAAAAGTCTCAACAAAATACAGATAAAAAGACATTTAAGAAGAAATGACAAGGGGGTTCAAAAGAAAGCCTCTAACCTTGCAAAACCAAGGCCAATCCAACAAGGATGAATGACTGCTCAAGAGACTTTGTGACTTCTCCCAATCTGGCCCCTTTTTTCTCCCAGAAAATCTGAATCTCCACTTTTCTCTTTAACAAAAGATAGTTTCAGACAAATGGGTTCTGAAGATCATTCCTCAGGGTTACAGAGAGCAGTGGAAGGAAATTCTCCTTTCTAGAGGTGTCATGCTGCATCTCCAGGTGAAACTCTTTTGTTTCCTCTGGTTCCTCATCACATGCTATCCCAAGGAGTGATAGAACCAGTTCTTCATTCCCAGGCAGTGAAGGGGTTTTATTCAAGGATGTTCATAATGTCAAAGAAAGAAGATGCTTGGAGACCAGTTCTGGAGCTTTCTTTCCTAAACCTGTTTGTGATAGTGCCCAAATTCAAAATAATATCACTTTATAACTTATTACCTTTTCTTCCTCTTAAAGATTCCTGTCAACACTAGACTAAAAGATGCTTATCATCACATCCCTATTCATCCAGACTTTAGATGTTTCTTCAGATTTGTCTGTCTGTATCACATTATTAGTTCTCAGCTTTACCCCTTAGATCATCTACTGCACCAAAATTGTTCAGAGTGTTTAGCTCCAGATCTGATATTGTCATTTTTATTCATTCCTCAACATATGGGCATCAAATCTGACCTCCAATCTGACTCAGATGTTTTTCTTCCAGACATTTTGGATCCAACTCTCAAGCTCCTCCCCTTACTCATAATGCCCCTTGCCACTGTATTACCTCAGATCTTGTTTGCTGCTCTAACAGTTCAGATATGGCTCGCACTTTCTTGAGCAGTGGGTTGTAGTTTTTCAAACAATTGTGAGTAAAAATTAGATTTTATTTTTTTCCTTGTAATCTAACTTTCCTTCGTTTTCTATACCCTTCCTCCCTCCCTTTACTTTTTTTAGCATTTTCTGCTTGCTTTCTACTCCTTTTTGAGTATTTCTTGTTACCTTTGCTAGTAACCCTTTCCTTTTTTTACCTTTCCACCAGAGGTAGTCTTGATTTAATTATTGGTGGTAGTGTCTTCTCCTTTTCTTTTTTGTTCTAAAAAAAAAAAAACAACTTTGAGGAAAGTTGTCTTTTGTCTCCCTTTGGCCTTCTTTGGCCTTTCTCGGTCACTTGGTCATGGCTAAGAAGCCAACCTGATTTAAGAAATGCACTTTCTGTGTGCATATGATACCCAATTTTGATGCCCACAGGGAGTGTGTTTACTGTTTAGATCCAAGTCACCTGGGTTCCCCCTGTCAAGTTTGTGTGGGGTTTAATACCAGGGCCATTAGTGATAGACACACTAAACGATACTGAAGGGCCTTCTTACTGATTCAGCTCTTTCTTTGTCTAGTTCATCATCAGCGGCTCAAACCCCCTCCAAAAAGTCTAAGCCTTCTTTGGAGTTTAGGTAGCACAGGAAATGCTCTCCTGCTCAGCCGCTGAAGTCTAATCCAGTGTCGGAGCCACCTGCCAAAATGCTGAAATGCTTGGATCTGACTTCTTCAGAGTTGATGCCAGCTGTTTCAAAATCACCTTGGTCCCGGAGCCCTCAGTTTTCTCCAGAGCCAAACTCTCCATGACTCTGATTTCCCTTTATGCAGGAAATTCCTAGGAGGTTGTCCCATCCTACATCCACCTCCTGAAATCTCTCCAAAGCTGATGTGAATGGGATGATGAGGAAATTTCTCAGAGCTCAGGTCTAGATGGGGGTCCTACTGTCTCTGTCTGGCATCAGATCCATGAGCCTTCTATCTGTTTCCTATCCCATTATTGTTCCTTCTCTGATCTGACCAGAGATGTTGGAGCCATCAGATCCAAAAGCCTAGAGAGATGAAGTGTTGGTTCGGAAGATAGCTTCTTTCTCAACTCTGACTGTGTCCCTAACTCTTTTGGCACCAACCCCCTTGAGCAGGACAAGTCTCAGAGCGAAAGTGTCTGTGCCAGATCCGGGGGTTATCTTTGACTCCTGGAGTTCTAGAGATTTCACTTCCCTTTTGAGTCTCAGCACTGGACAGCTCGGGTCCACCCTCTCCCTCTGAGCAGAGATCTGGGCAGAATCGTATCTTAACAGCATTGTAAGTTTCAGCTCCAGTGAGGTTGTCTATTACTTCTCCTGGTCCCTCTGCTTTTGAGTTGGTGTAGAAGGTATTTTCTCATCTAAGATCACTTTTGACTGTTACTTCTTTGAATCCTAACCCTACTCTTCCTTCAGATCTAGCTTCTGAGCCTCATCTTCCTATTCCAGGCAGACTGTCCATGAACTTCCCACTTCTTCTGACACCTCTGTAGATCATTCCAATAAAGAGGTTCTCCAGAAGATGCTGTGTAAGAGGGGACACTTAGATTCCCACCAGAAAACTCTGACTTAAGACACTGATTTTGCAGAAGGGGATGGGTCCCCAAAATCATGACCAGATGACATCTCCTTTGGAAATATTCTAGAGATCCTTCACCCAAAGGTTGTTGATCCTCTGAACCCCCATCCCATGAGGTGTCAGTGTTCCTAGAAGCCTTTGAGTCCAGCCCATCTATGTCTTGGGTTACCACCCCCTCCCCAGTAGATGAATTCATAAATCTTGTCCTTTCTATGGGAGTGACCTGAGATAGTTTTTTTTGAACCACTGTTCCTGTTTGAGCTTCTGTGATGTTCCTTCCCTTTTTCTAAATTATATGCCAGACTATTATATAGTGACAGCAAACTGTATCTGAGGTAACACAGTGGCAATAGTCATTATGGGTAAGGAGAGGAGGACAAGAGTCGGTTCCAGGAGTCTGGAAGAAAAGCGGCCGAGTAGAATCTGAGGTCAAATCCGATACTCATACATTGAGGAAGAATGAAAATGGACAACACAGATACACAGTTATGCTGAGTACATAACCTTTGTTATAGCTCATTTCAGGCTACAGGCCATACACATTTTTACATATTTAGATTACTTGCTTATCTTTGCAGTCTTTTTCAAAGTGTCAGGAATCTTTCTGTCTCTTGGGTGAGAGATCTTTTACACAAGCTAGGATTCCAAGAGAACATTCAAAAGGCTTTCTTGACTACTTCACACAGGTTTCTGTTCCTGCAAAGTCAATTAGACACTTCAGTTCGAAGAGCATTTCTTCCTTAGGAAAAATTAGATCTATATCCTGATTTATTTCTAAGGTTTTCCACTTAAACTTTGTTTACTGTGAAGGAATACTTCAGGATTTTGGGTCTCATGGCTTCTATTATTCTCATGATACTCCTGAAAAAACTCCACATGAGAAAGATACAGTGGTATCTGAAGTCTCTTTGGTCCCAGTACCAATACTATTTGTCTTTTCAAATCCCAGTGCTGGGGTTTGTTAGAATAGAAATCATTTAATGGAGCAAACAGATATCCTTAAATCTAGGTCTTCCATTCTCCCTCCCTGATCCAAAGCAGTCAGTCACCACAGACACCTTAGACTTTGCTTGGGGAGCAGTTTCAGGAGGGATAAAAGTTCAGGGTGTGTGGGACACCAAGGACAGATGCAATTACATAAATATCAAACAGATGCTTGTCCTGATCAAAATATAAAAGTCTCTGAATTGTCTTTGGTCCCTGGGACCTTTTCAAATTGTTACAGACAATATCACAGTCAAGTGGTATCAGGGAGAAACCAAATCATAACCCCTTTGCAGACTATTTTTGTTAGGATATAGCTTCACACAGTCTCATTCTCCAGATATCCTACAATCTATAAGAGCAAACTTGTGTGGCAGATAAACTGAGAAAGACCAGGGCAGACACTTACAAATGGGAACTAGATCAATGTGTCTTTTAAGAAAGATATGATCCATCTGTGGGGAGTTCCTCAAGTAGACCTCTTTGCCTCCTCCTCCTTGAGCAAGGAACTGATAAGATTCATTTGCAGAATGGATTGCAAGAAGGCCTGGAAAACAGATATCTTTTCTTTTCATTGGGCAAGAATGTTCCTATATGCTTTTCCACTATATCCACTAACATCTGCAACATACCTCTCAACTGTCCAGATTTTTGCAGCATGTCCAGATTCTTGCCTCAAAATTTTGATCTGTTCCTTATAAAATTTGTGTTTTTTTTTTTTTTTTGGCAAGCCACTGGGATGGTCTGAGGAATTAAATCATTAAATAATCACATACACTTGGGTTTCAGATTTCATATCCTTTAGAAAATATTTTTTTAACACAGACCCTGTTATTCTAGCTATTTTTTTAATTTTATAAGAGCAATATTTAAAATCCATCCCTATTTTTGGGGCTTTTCCCCCACATTATGTCAGGCTTTGTCCAGATTTCTTGGACTAAGAGGTTTAGAGGTATGATCTACAGAAATTCTGAAAATTCAGAAGCAATCCCCCAAGATAATTGTGGTGAATCACTTTTGGCCCTGGCAACCTGGCTTCTTCCTTCTTTTGGAAATGACTGGATCTACTGAGAAAAGATCAGGGTTGATTTATACACCCCACCATCAATCAACTACACTTGACTATCTTGATTATAAGGTCTTATTTCCTTTTAGCATCTGCTTACTGAGGACGTGCAGCAAGTACTAATAGAGACAAGAAAGCCTGCTACTAGATCACTGACTATCAGCAAATAGAAAAAGTTACCAGTTGGTGCAAACAACATAATCAGCAAACATTCAGGGCTAGTTGTTCTCTGATTTTATAATATCTGTGTGAGTTACTATCCTATGGCATTTCTTATTCCTCTGTCAAGGTTAATTTATCAGCCACTTCAGCATGTCTGCTCATGGAGCCTCCTTTTTCAATTTGGTCTCATGTCAAAGTATTTCTGAAAGGGGTTTGCACAAAGACATCCAAGTAAACCAGTGACCCATCCTTGGGATCTTAATTTTGTGTTAGAGAGCACTTGCTCCCTTTGAACTAGCTAACCTGGCTGTGTTGAAGTTGTGAGCACAGAAACAGGTTTACTAATTGCTCTGACCTCTGCAAGAAGAGTATCTGAGTTGCAATCTCTTATAGTGAATCAACCCTCATTTTCCACAGAAAGAATGTTTCTTTGTGAAATAATCCTTCTTTTATGCCTGAAGTGGTATCCAAGATTACTTTAAGTCACATTATCCAGCTCCCCATTTTCTTTCCTGAACCAAAAAAAAAAAAAAATGAGGCAGAAAAGATAATCCATACTTTTGATGTCAACAAACAACTCAGGCACTATCTTGGCAGAACTAAATCTTTCAGATCTTCAGATCAGTTGTTTATTTCTTGTGAAGGTAACAAGAAGGGACAACATGTGTCAAAACAGACTATTTCAAAATGGGTGTCTATGGTTATTACCTTTTGTTATACTCACTATAACAAAACTACTCCAGGCAGGGTCAAGGTCCACACTGCTGAGCTCTTGGCTTCATCTATGGCTTTTTGGAAAGGGTTGGATTCTAGAAGTATTCTAGTAGCTGCAACTTGGGCCTCTATGCATTCTTTTGCAAAGCACTGTAAGCTTAATTCTATCTGTAGATCCAAATCATGCTTTGTTAGGACCATTCTCCAGGGGTTCCTGGACTCTTCTTCTTCCACCTCCCACATGTAGTAAGCTAGGGTCTTCTTCTTCTGGCTTTTCCCAGTTAGGGGTCGCCACAGCGGAACTGCGGTCCACTAATGAGTGGCAGTAGATTTTTATGGTGCCGAGGTGCCAGCTCAATGCCCAACCTTCAATGAAGGCACGCCCATTCACGCATGTCTTTTGAATGCCACTTGACCATGGGGAGGACATGCAGACTCCACAAAGAAGGCGCTCCAACTGAGAATCAAACAGGAGAACCTCTTGCTGTGAGGCGACAACACTACCACTGCACCACCGCGGCTAGTAAGCTAGGGTAATCTACCCATATAGTTAAGGTTACTGCAGCAGGGATCACTATAATGAACATAGTACGGTTGTGTAAGTAAATGTACTATAATAGTAAATGTTCAAATGATCACTGTTGCAGTAGTTGTTCCCTCCCTCCACCCCCTTATTTTTGGTGTGGTTTTTTTTATCCAGGATGTGGATGTCTATTTTTTGTTGTTCCTGTCATTGTCCTTCTAGGGCTCAGCCTCCCTCTCCCTGGTGGCAGGAAAGCTCTGGAAGGCTTTGCAACCAAATTTGTCATTTAGTCAGTCGAAAGCTTTGGAAGCTGGTTGGCTGTTATATCCTTGGCAGAATATAACCCATATAAATAAGGCTGCTACAGTAGTGATCATTTGAAAATCTAATGTTATGGTAAGTTTACTTATACAACTGTACTTTCTTCTACAGTTCTGTTGTTGTTACAGTAAACAATATGCTTCAGATCTTCAGGATCACAAGAGCAGCAGCACAGTATAGAAAGCTGAATGACATTGTCAGTATAAGGACATCTGCTCTCCTGGGAAAGGCAGCAGATGGTGCTGAGGATATAAACACATTATTCACATGATAGTAGTCTTAGAGGGGCTGCATGTCCATAGCGTGACTGATTCAAATTACCTCACAGCATGGAATTCAACAGATAACTGAACAACTAGTACATAATTCTAGGCTTTGGCTTCAGTAGGTGCTTAGCTATCAGCTTGAAGAGATGCAGATTTATGCTGGCAATATGATCTATCTAGCTTACATAGGATAAGAAAGGGCACTCTCGGATGTAGTGATCTAATAAAAAGAGGTGTGGTCCACCTTCAGAATTAATGAAACTGATGCCAATGAGCTTACACCCTCTAAAGAAATCAACCTTTCCCTGCCTGATAGGAGACCTCCCCTTCCCATCATGCACTACTTAGGCCATATTCTCCATTTCTTCTCAGTCGTGCTTAATTTAACCAGAGGAATTGGAGAGTCTGCCATCAGTAGTACATGAAGGAGAAAAGTTACTGGCAGCCTTGAAAAATCTGATCTGCTGATCAGTCCTGATACCTGCAATATTTTGCAGATGATGGACCCTCCTTACAGAGCTGTCATTACAGTATGTACCTACATTTCATATCTGTAATTGTCAGAGGGATATTTCAGACCTCTAGGTGTAGTAAGCAGTCAGTAGAAACATGTTGTTGAGCCATTCCAAAGTAAATATTATATATCCGTAATGTAGTATTTATTCCTCCCATCATTTGTGCCTTGTTAGCATGCACTGCTGTGAGGGAATATTGGCATACATTTGCTTTCAGACATCTACCCTTACATGATTCATGCTGATGCATGACCTGTTCTCTACCAACTTTCTATGTTTGTAGGGCTATACTTGTGCTTTTTCACTTTTGGGGGATTTATCATCCATTATGTGGGCATTTGCACATAATTCCTGCTTTAGCAGGTTGCGAAAGTGTCTTACGGCACTTTAGCAGTGCAGAGGGTGTGTCACGGAACCTGTCACACTCCCCCTACATTGCTTTCTGGTTGCTGAGTTTTATTTCAGTGTCTGCAGACACTGAAATGATCATTTTTTTAATTTCAGTGTCTGCAGACACTGAAATACTGGCATAATATTAGAGCAAAGCTCTAATATTATGCTAGTTAGGGTTAGAAAGTGCTATACAGCATTTTCGGAGTGCAGGGGGTATGTTTATTGTCCGTGCTGTACTTGGACATGCCCCCTGCACTCGTTCACTGTTCATGTCCATGTAGATCAAACAGCAGCACGCCTTTATGAATATGCCAGGTGCGCTGCTGTTCTAAATGGACACGAACCACTCTGTGCAAGAATAGTCTTATTCTTGCACAGTTTCGTGAATCTGGGGGAACATCTTTTTATTGCATGGCCATAGAGTAATTTAATTTCAGCTGTTTTTCTGAAGTTAAACTTCTATATCCCAGTTTCACTGTTAAAATATATACATTTAAACAGTTACAATAGTGTATGTACATTTCTGTTCTCTTCCAGTAGGGCATGCTGTAGTTGCATTTTAAGGACTTTGCAAAAACCTTTTCAACACACACTTATGTACCCGTAGTTTGATATACACCTGACATACAGTTCTAATTAATTTGTAGCACAAGTATCTTTTATGAATCATGTTGATATTCACAAATTACATATAATTATTTACAAAATTCCCAATAGCTGAGCTGGCAGTATCTCCCTTTGTGACAGGAGAATTCTACCTTTTCCAGACATTATACTTTATCAATAAGCATGCCTTATTTCCATGCAGTAGGAGGTGAAACTTAATTCCCATCTGCTTGCCTTATGTCTGTGAATGTGTTTTCTTGCATGCACATAATATACTTAAACCTTTGTAAGTTTTGGCCATAGCATGCAGCAGGTGCAGTGTTTATAGTTTTATAAGTTTATACTAGGCTAATGGCCACCAGGGTCTTTATAAGCCTAGTAGTCCCAACTACTAAGTTTTTTCGTAAGTACCTTGGACACCTATATGGTGGGGTAAGGAGGTAGCTAAGGGTTATGTTGGGGGTATGTTAGTTGGGGATTAATTTATTTATTGTCGACCTCTATCCATCATCAGAAACATGAGTGCCAGACCAAAGGTGAGTTTGCGATTTCCAATCCAATGATCATGGTTTTGATTGAATAGGGTCAGGGATGAACTCTGCTTCACATGGATGAGGAGCTTATTCCATAGTATGGGGATCCATTAATGCATATATCAGTCACTTCAGTATGTTCTACCAGGTTCAGGTTCTTGGATCTAGTGTTTCCAGTATTGTTTGTTTTGGGGATGTGCAAGAGAGCCATCAGAAGTGGATATAAGGATGTCTTATATGCCAGGCATAGATTGCCTCTAAGTAACCTGTAGGAGACTGAGTACAAAGATAGGGCCTTAAGGCAGTATGTGTAAAACAGGGGATTCCTACCCTAGATTTTGCTGGTGAGGAACATCTGAGAGCAGTCTGTTTAAAGTGCCTGGTTAGGTACATACCAAAGGGGGTATTGTATTCAGAGAAGGGTCTGATAAGTACTAAGTAGAGGATTACTATAACTACCTTGGACCTGGATGCCTACACTTGCTTATGCGTTGAGCGACATACAATGATTTTCTTACTATCTTGGCTACATGTTGGTTCATAGGTTCATAGGTTAATAGGTTGGTACTAGGCTGTCAGTCCTAGGGCCTATACAAGCCTAGCCAAACAATTCCCCTGATATTTCTTCCCACAGTATTTACTTACCTGGCCCCCTGTCTAGCAGGGCAACTGACATTATTCCCGGGGTGAATTTCCTATCTCCCATCCAGTTGTCAAGGTTCCTTTTGAAGAGGGCCAAGGAGGCACTCTGCTTGACATGTATGGGCAGTCTATTCCAGAGTATGGGGAGTTTCTGGGTCAGGAACCTATCCCTCCAGCATGTTTTGTTCATTGTGATGACAAGGTTTAGATCCCTGGAGCATGTGACTATGAGGGATTGGGATTTCTTTAAGTGGAGCATGTCTAACAGCTCAGGGTTTGACATGGCCTTGTATGTTAAGCAGAGATCGCCTCTGAGTAGACAATATGCCACAGAGTACAGCTGGAGTTTTTTTAGAAGGTCAGCATAGGGCATCTGCTTTAGGCCTGTGATTCTTTTAGTGAGGTATTTCTGCGGCCTTTCCAGCTGTTGCAGATGTCTTGTGAGGTACAAACCAAACGGGGCATTGTACTCTATAATGGGTCTAATGAGGGATGAGTACAATGGGACAATGACCTCCTTTTTTCTTGATGAAAAGACCTTAGTAAGGAGGTGTACCACATAGAAGCATTTTCTGACTGTTGTGGTGATATGGTTATCGAAGGTGAGACCACTGTCCACTTGTGTTCCTAAGTCTCTCATCACACTTTCGGTGTTTATTGTACTGCCACCTATGTGGTAATTCATGGGTGCATGGTTTTTCCCAAAGGGGATAACCATACATTTCTTCGCATTAAGCTTGAGCCCATGGTTCTGACACCAAGCATCTGTTTCTGTAAGGCCCTTTTGTAGAATATCCACATCATTTGGAGATTCAATAATGGCTCCCAGTTTGCAGTCATCTGTGAACTTTGTTAGCCAGAGTCCCTTAGTGTTGGCCTGTACTTCAGAGAAGTAGATGCGGAACAAGAGCAGTCCCAGGACTGAACCCTGAGGTACTCCACTTGTCACTTGTCTGGAGCTGGATTTGGAGTCGGCTACTTTTACAGTCTGGGTTCTGTCAGTAAGCCAGTTGGCAACCCATCGAGTGACATAAGGATTTATGGCCAGCTTAGTAAGTTTATCTATGATTCCAGAGTGGGGAATGGAGTCAAAGGCCTTGATGAGGTCCAAATTGGCTGTGTGGACTGCCTTACCCTCGTCCACAGCTCTGGAAACTGATTCAAAGAAGTCAATCAGGTTCAGGAGACAAGATCGGCCCTTCATGAACCCAAACTGGGTGGGGTCCAGTGTATGAAGGTTGCCAATGTCTTTGTTTATAAGTTCCATGATAATGCGTTCCATGCCCTTGCAGATCAGGCTCATCAGACTGATGGGATGGTAGTTTCCGGGATCCAAGGTGGATCACCCCTTGTGGAGTGGGATAACTGTAACTGTGCACCAATCATTGGGCACGAAGCCTGAGGTGAGGCTATGATTAAACATGACACACAGGTGAGGTGCCAGTTAATTTTGTAGTTCATGTAGTACACAGCTCGGGATGTCATCTGGTCCCATGGATGCTGTGTTCTTAGCTTTGGAGAGTGCGGTTTCTACCTGTGTGGCTATGATTATCGGAATTTGTCAATCTTTCATTATAGAGATGGGCCCTTTAGGGGGTGAGAGGGGGTGAAGCTGGCACTAAATTGATCTGCTAGGATATTGGCAATATCCTTGGGATCAGTATATTTAATGCCTTTCTGTTGTAGCTCAGAGCAGAAATGAGCATTGCCATTTAGATTCTTGACATAACTATAGAATGCCTTGTGGTTGTCTTTGGAATCTTTGGCAATTTTATTTTTGTAACTAGCTTTGGAGGATTTTATGAGGGATCTCAGCTTCTTACTGAGGCTGGTAAGGGAGTTAAAGGGCAAATTACTTTTTGTATATGTTTCTAGATACTTAACTACCAGGTCAGCTCTTTAGGGTGTTTTATCGAAGGTATAATTAGCTTGGGTGGATGATTTCCCAAAGGGCACTATAATGCATTTCTTAATGTTGAGTTTTAATCCATGGCTTTGGCACCAGTCATTTGTTTGTGTTAAACCCTCTTGTAGGAAGCAGGTGTCATGTGGGGAATCTATGATCTCTTCCAATTTACAGATATCTGTGAACTTGGTGAACAAGATGCCTTTGACATTAGCCTTGACTTCTACGAAGATACCAAACAGGAGCAGGCCCAACAAGGAGCTCTGGGGTACTCAACTGGTGAATGATCCCCTGTTGGAGGTGGCCCCACCAATCTTGACTTCTTGGGTCCTTTCTATCAGCCAGCCAGCTATCCAGCAAGTTACATAGGAATTTATGTCTGGTTCTGAGAGTTTGTCAATAATACGTGAGTGGAGTATTGTATCAAAGTAGGCAGTGTGCTCTGTTTTCTCCTCATCCATAGTCTTGGTGACCCTCTTGAAGAAGTCTACCAGGCTGAGTAGGGGAGATATTCCCCTAACAAAACCAAAATGGAATGGGTCCAGTGTCTGTAGGGTGACAGTATCCTTGCTGATCATTTCCAGGACAACTTGTTCCATGGTTTTGCATATTCAAAGTCTTGTCAAACTGATGGGTCTGTAGTTCATGTGGTTCAGTTTATGGTCAACCCTTATGAAGAGGGATAACTGTTGTAGCCCTCCATTCACTTGGCATGTAACCTGTTTTGAGGATGTAGTCAAAGAGTGTCTCAAGTTGTCCTGCTAGTTCATGTTTTAGGATATTTAGGAGGCAAATGGGGATATTGTTGGGGTCCAATGAAGCAGTGTTTTTAGCCTTAGCTAGAACCGCCAGGACTTGCTCACTTTTGATAGTTGGGGGATATGTTAAAAGGGATTTCACAGAGGGTAGTGGAGAGTTGGGGGTAAAGTTAGAGCAAAATTTATCAGCCATTAGATTCAATATGTCACCCTAGGTAGTGTAGGTTGTGCCATTTACGACCAGTTCTGCACACTGCTGAGTGTTAGCTTTAAGGTTCCTGACATAGCTGAAGAAAGCCTTGTGATAATTCATAGCCTGGGAGGATATCCTTACCTCTTAACTGGCCTTGATGGAATTTATTAAACCTCTTAGTTTCTTATTCAATTAAATCAGACAGAGCTATTATCTCTGTGACGTGTGCTCTTTCTGATTTTAGCCATGACTTTTTTTGTTATATACCCTGTTAAAGTAAGTATTCTACAAGTGGAGTTTGTGTTTGGACTTCTGGTAGGTACAGCAGGCCCAATGCAGCAATTTCCATGTTTGTACAAGATTTCTGTGAATAATTCTATACAGGTAGTGGTTTCTCAGGATTTGGGGAAGCTGTGAATTTTGATAAACTATTGCTTAATAGTTTTGTTTTAGAACAGTTTCTGTTATGGGTTTAGTTGGGTTTTCCGGATTAATTTTTATTTCAAAGGAAAAAGCTTTGTTGTACCACCTCACCATTGAGGATGTGACACGGTCACACAGGGGAGGGTGCTATGCTCTTCCATTTTGGTAAGTACTAAGTCTAGTATGTTTGATCCTCTGGTTGGAGTGCTCATTATCTTGTTCAGGGAATTAGAAGTCCAGGAAATGTTGTGCCTATGATTTAGAAGCAGTGTGCATTTCCCTGTCTATAGAGAGGTAGTTAAAGTCTCCCATGAATAGGTAATAGAGACTTGGACATGGATGAACTCAGGGCATCATCCTGTTTAACCAAGCTGGAGTTGTATTTGTTGCTAACATAGACTGAGGCACCTGCACCTTTAGCCCCTCTCTGTGCTGCTGTTAGTCTAAAGGTGTGGAAGGCACTCTAGACTACGGGAGTACTTTTTGTGGCTTTAAATCAAGTGTCTGGAACAGCATAGATGTTTACATTCTCCAGAGTGAGGAAAGGTTGTAGGATGTGGAGTTTCTTGTTTAGGCTCCTAACATTGAGCACTTTAAGGTTGCTTTGAGTTATTTATTTTTTTGTTTGTTTGTTGGCTATGTTGCCAGTTTTGTCATTTTGACATTGCCTAAAAAAGGCTCTAAGGGGGTGTATAAAATCTTAGCCAACATATGAAAGGCCAGGAGGGAGTAGTTACATATCATCCTTAATAACAAGATTATGGTCTGTGAAACATGTCCTACCATACTGATAGATATTGAATCCCGATAGAGAGACAACAAAAAGTAAGCCTATTATTAAAATCAATCATTTTAATTTCACACTGCGGCATCATCCTTGGTGAAGGTAGAATGCTGATCAGTGCAAGGCACGTACCTGTCTGTGTCACACATTCAGAGAGAACCATAATATATCTTTTCATATAGTCCAATGAGGTATGTACCAGGTCATTTACACCTACATGGACAGTGATAGAATCATATTGGTACCTGTGGTGCAGTGAATTGAGTGAGTGATATTGCAGAGCCTAGCTTCAGATAAGCAACTAAACATTATCTTCTCCTTGTCCAGCCTGATGAGAGAATCATCTATGTGTCATACAATAGAATTCATTTTGACAAGAGTACTAGGTATAGTGTTTGCGTGCCGTATAGGCTTTGTTTCTGGGGAATCATTGGGTGTAGGCTTGTGTGTGGTGTCAGGTTTTGCTTTTGGTGTGTGCTTTAGTCATTGGTGAGGTAGGTGTTTCTGTTTGACAGCTTAGGAGGTCTTTGAGGTTTAGGAAGGTTTCTTTTATGTGCCTCAGCTTGAGAATGTCTGTGTGTATGGTGAGAAGTAAGTGTGAAGGATGTGTGTTTTGTTGGAAATCTTATTTGTTTGTAAGTGAGATTTTTGCCTCCAAGGAAATTATGTATGTACATCTGTCATCTACTGTGTTAGTTTCTTTAAGGATTAAAATATTATCTGAGTACTTGAGACAATTGCTACATTGTCTCAGGATGCCCCTATCTACTAAGCTGGCCACACAGACATTAGGAATTTGCATATCCAAGTTGCCAGGACCTATATTAGGGTTGGATTATTATGATTTAGGGACTTGGTCAGATGTTAGATGTATGATATGGTATTAAAGCTGTTTGATATACTATCTAGCTGCCCTAATCTTAGCTTTGCACAAAGCCTTTCTGTGTTATAGGTTAAAGTCCTAAATTTTAGCTTTGTAGGCAAAATTTACAATCTAAACAGTTTGCTGCTATACAGAGTACTTTTAACTGCTGCTGCAAGGTGAGCAGCACAGCACAAATGGGCCCAATTTATAGCAGATGGACAAAAAAGCTGAAATATAATTCCTGTGCCCTCTGGCAAATAAAGAACTACACTTTGAACCCCCTGGAGTGTTTCCCAACTCAGACAGACCCGGTAACCACCTTCTGCCACAAGATGGATGATCCTGGAATTTCTTAATGTAAAAGCACAGCAAAAGTAGCTCTCAATTATATATTAAAACCAAACAAGTATGTCCCTAAAAAGCCCTCTGGCTAATGAAACAATCTCACTTTAAGCCTCTCTGTGTGTTTCCCAACTCAGACCAGGATACTTTTCTTCTGCCTCTAGAATTACAGCCCCAGTCTTCTTAATGTAAAAACACATGTTGGCTAGCCAACCGTGAAAAGGTACCAACTAGCTGCTACAAGTAATTGTCACTGTAAGCCCGCCTGTGTTTTTCCAAACTCAGACAGACCAGGCTACTTTCTACTGCCACTAGAATTGCAGGCTCAGTCTTCTTAATGTAAAAACACACTTTAGTTTTCCAAAAGTGAAAAAGAATCAGAAACAAATCAAACAACTAGCTACAAGTAGTAATTCTCACTTAAGCGTATCTGTATGTATCTCATCTCAGAAGGTCAGGCTGCCTTTCTACTGCTACTAGAATTGCAGTCCAAGACTTTTTAAAGTAAAAAAACACTTTAGTTAGTCAAAAGTAAATAGGTACAACAATGAGGCACACACACACACACACACACACACACACACACACACACACACACACACACACACACACACACACACACACACACACACACTGTAAGGCAATTTCAAAATACACTAATGGTCCTTCCCAGTTTCATCTGTCAGTACCTAATAAGGCGACCAGAAAAGATAAGATTGGTAGGAGCTTTGATGGCCTGGTATACAGAAGATGAGACTGGGAGGAGCTTCCAAGACCAGATATACAGTAGGGGTGGGCAGCACAGAAGCCTTCAAGTTTAAAAGCACAACAGAAATAGGTTGGATGGGAAAATTTCAGAAGACAGTAAAAATGCAATAAAATGAGAGCCCACTCAGAAATTATTTAAACACCTAGGCAGAGCACAGAAACCACATGAAAACACTATACTATAAAAAAACACTATACTATAAAGCAATGCAACTATAAAAATGACTTCAATTAATAGCTTTAAAGTCAGATACAGAACAAATACAACAGGAAACACACAAAACTGAGTTAAATTGTAAGATAACTGCAGTATTTTAAATGCAGTTTAAATATAGTTCCCTGGATGAAAAATATACTCCAAAAGCTTTTTCAAGCTATCAAGATTCCAGCAGTCCCAAGACTACAATAGCTGACTGTTTTTGTAATGTAAAATGCTGTGTGTGTGTGTGTGTGGGGGGGCTCTATTTACAATCCATATGACTGACCAAATCTGGCTTTTTGTCCAGCTTGAAAAGTTACAACGCAGAATTATGCCAGCAATACTAATAATCCACTTAAGAGCTCAGAAGAATTACAATGGATACTGTTTGAAAAGTGAGTAAGATAATGAATTAGATGAACAATGCTGATAATCCACTAATAACTCAGAGAAATAACAATAGATACTTTAAAACCCAAATCAAATTTTCTCGCTATAGCTTCAGATTCAGGAGAGAGATAGTAAAAATGCAATAAAATGAGAGTCCACTCAGAAATTATTTAAATACCTATGCAGAGAACACCAAATACTTGAAATACTATACTATAAAGCACTTAAATACCATGCAAGTGTATTTTCACACATCACACATCACACTGCCATGGGATCTATCTTACTTCTGAGAACCTATTTTCCCAGCCTCAACCACGAGTCAGCATTACACTGGTAGTTTGCAGCTCTCTTACTGACAGGTGACCTGGTACCATCCACTCACTCCCACCTTCCTAATGAATTTCTGCAAGCCACAGTCTGAGTATTCAGATCCAGGAGACTGATGCCAAAGTCAAACTCCATTCTTCTTTCCATATAGTTATCTAGAAGAAAGTTAATTTGCCACATATGGGAAGCTGTATTGAAGAAGAAGAAGTGGATGAAGAACAGGTTAATGAATGTTTCATTCAGACTGTGAACATACTAGAAAAACAAATGGCTGAAATTAAGTCGTTATCTGTTAAACAGAAGATGATTAAACTGTAACTGCTTGTTCTGAGCTGTGTCTAATGAGAGTTACACTTTTACATGTATGATTCCACTTTATTGGGCTTAAATGTGTTTAAAGACACTTAATCATTCTATACACTAACTGTGGGTAGGGAAACCAGATGGATGATTTGGAGTTTTAATCATGATGAATATTTTGTAATGCAATAGTATATTTCATACAGAATGGTACTGAAATTCATCTTTTTGGAACTTTAAATGTATGCAACCTAAATCTCTGGGCTGTGTTTTTTGAGACGTTATCAAAGAGTTTGAAACCACAACACACTAAAGGTTACTGAACCAATTGCATGTATCAGTTTTAATTTAAGTGTATATTTTGTTTACATCATCATACACTTTTTTCTTTTTCTTGTTGTTTTTTCCACTTTATTGAAAATGATGTGTAATAATAGTAACTAATTATGCGATAATATTTTTGGAGATAGCTTTTAGGGTTCTTGTACACAGACCTGAAAAAGTCTAGAAAGATGAAAGCAATCTTTGTTAACAATAGGTTATGGAAATAGAATATGATTTTTTACAATGGATTTTTTGCATGCAAAGTGTAATAATAAGTGTAGTAATCCCCTTTGGAAAAAACACAGTACCCGCAAACTACAACATAGGAGGTAATCCCCTGAAATCTGAAGAAGAAATAAGGGATCTAGGGACCCAAGTAAATAGTCAGCTTTTCTTTGATAACCATGTTGCCAAAGTGGTTAGAAAATCCTTCTATGTGACCCATCTGATCACGAAAGGGTTCGTATCAAGATCTAAGGATGTAATGGTGCCCCTCTACTCTTCCCTCATCAGACCCATTATTGAGTACAATGCACCAATTGGAATGTACCTAGACATCTCCAGCAGCTGGAGAGAGCACAGAGGTACCTAACCAAGAGGATTACTGGCCTCAAACAGTTGCCCTATGCAGCATGATTGAAAAAGCTAAGACTGTTCTCTGTTGCATGCCGCTTTCTCAGAGGCAATCTCTGTCTAACGTACAGAGCTATGTCCAACCCAGAATTGTTGAACATGCTCCATCTTAGCAAAACCAAATCTACTCGAGCTACACGCTCTAGGGATATAAACCTCAACACAACAATGAATACAGCATGCTGGAGGGATAGATTCCCTTCGCAGAGACTTCCCTTACTATGGAACAGGGTCCCAATCTACATAAGACAGAGCCCCTCACGGGTAACAGAAAGTTCACACCGGGGATCACACCAACAGCACTACTGGATAGGTGCCAAGGGTACTAGCTGCTAGTACAAGGGTCTAGGGAACTACTAAAGGGGCAGTGAATACCGCACAATGTGGCTGGGCTAATATATGCCTTCGGGCAGATAGCCCAGTACCAACCTATGAACCTATGAACCTATATGTATATATTTATATATATTTTTAGATTGCCATATGGTCTAAGGTTTATATATTTCCAGCCATGTAGTATATTGTCTTGGATAAAATCACAGACTTAATAATCTGGTTAAATAAGGGGTACCCCATCATTATTAATTTTAATTAAAGTACATAAGGGTGATATTATTATGGTTTCCTCGTACATCCCAAAGACATGCTGTAGGTGGATTGGATACACTAAATTGGCCATAGGCATGAGTGCGTGCATGTGTGTGCCTTCTGTGGAAGGTTGGGCGCCGGGCTGGCAACTTGACACTGTAAAACTCCACTGCCAATCATGAGTGGACGGTGATCCGCAGTGGCGATCCCTAACTGGGAAAAGCCGAAAGAAGAAGAAGAAGAAGGGTTATATTATTATGATAGCTACTAAGTAGGGCAGGACCAGCTTTAATGACACACTGATGGGGAAGGAATGTGAATTTAACATGTAAACTAATAACACTTTGTTTTACAGCACAATAAACCACTTCCTTGTCTGATAAAAAGTATATATATATATATATATATATATATATATATATATATATAGTTAGAAAGCTCGTGAGGAAGCTATTACTCTATTTTTGTTTTACTTGGATCGCTTGTCTGTGTACTTAATAAAGGATTTTCATCTGGAAATAGACTGCCTACCCTGCTTGGATTACTTTTGAATACTTAGTAATTCTGTATAATATTTCAAATTATATATTTTTTATTATTTTTTTTGACGATGAGTTTAAGTTCGCTA
The DNA here is from genome assembly GCF_019279795.1 of Protopterus annectens. NCBI lineage: Eukaryota > Metazoa > Chordata > Ceratodontiformes > Protopteridae > Protopterus > Protopterus annectens. Next base: position 921,153,705 of record NC_056725.1, on the reverse strand, counting down.
CTTCTGCTACTATTATCTGATCTGGTTAATATACAATGATTAACTAGATATTTATGGACTGAAAAAGAATAGTAAGTGAAAGAGCGTAACCTACTAGTGGATGAAGACTGAATGCTTGAGCTTCAATTGCCCGAAGTTCAACCCATCAAAGAGCGGAGTTCTGCCATATGAATTCACTGTTTGTGAGTTGTGAAGGAAGTGTTATCTTTTTTGATGAATTTGCCCCTTTTTCCAGTGTGTATGACCAAATAGTTTTTGGCAAGTTTTTTGGGTGAATTTAGTTTAGGATTTCATATCTTCTATGTATGAACATTCATCCACTCATAGTGAAATGATGAATTAAAGATGCTTATTGAAGCTATTGTAACTATGATGCTCTTTATGAATTGCTTTTTACTGCATGCTGGGCAAGTAAGGAGAGATATGTCTATGTAGAAGAGCTGTATGAACATAGAGAACTGTTAGCAGGTTGCTGATCCTAACTGAATTATTACATGTTCAAAATATATTTGCCAAGAAGTTCACCTCTATAGTGAAAGCCAAGAGGTGACTGCTGGCATCACGAACACATAATAGTTGGTAAGGACTGGTGACCAGATCATAATTCTTTGCATGGAGCTTTATCTGCTCCTTGTGCTACTAGTTACAATAAAAAGGTTTTCTTTTTTTTTTTATTGTGTTTTGCTGACTTTCAAAGCTGTAAAGCACTTAGCAAGTGCTGTCAGAAAAGCAGTGTAACACAGTATTTTTGGTGGCACAGTGGTGCAGCAGTTAATGCTGTCGTCCCACAGCAAGAGGATTGATTCTTGGCTGGGGTGCTTTCTGTGTGGAGTTTGTATGGGTTTCCTCTGGGTGCTGTGGTTTCCTCTCACCTTGCAAAGACATGCATCTGGAACATTTCTCCCCAGGCTTCTGTTGAAAATAGGCCCTGCCCTAGTTGGACTATCCTAGTAAACAAATGTTAAATAAATTTACACCTACCTTGATGCCTCCCAACTGTTCAGATTTTTGCATAATGTCTAGATATGTTTGGACTGTCCTTCATAAAGTCAGTGCTTTTTGGACAAATTACTGAGGAATGACTTCATAAAATAATGACAAACGTTTAAGTTTCAGACTTCATATCCTTCAGAAAATGCAGGTAAACACACATCCTGTTATTCTAGCAACTCTAAGTTTTTAACAGGAAGTCAGGGACATGTTATCAGTGCAGACAGCAAGCAAAAACAAATCTTTTATTCTGCTGCTGTCATTTGCTGGTTAGTGCTGGCAGATTTTACTGCTAGCTTGTGACTTGCCCTTAACAATTTAAACAGGGAGTGCTTAACATTTGTTACTCACTCCACTCTAAAACGTAACTGAATTGTCTTTTTTCTGAATATTGGAGAATAATCACTGTGCTGTGTGTAGTAAAACACTATTAGTAATCCCAGGAATGAGAAATGTTGTACACACTACATTATCATCTGTTCATATGAAAAAAAAATAATGCACATTGAAGACTGAACATGTTTTATCTGCAGGGCATTTTACAATATCTTGCTGATCTGGCAATATCTTATTAACTAAAAGAAAGAAGGAATAATCTACATACTGTAAAGGATCTGGTTTAAAAATAGACCATGGTTCAACATATAAATACAGAAATTCAGTCATGCTTTGGCTCCTGCTTTATCCAATTCATTGGGGAGCTGGACATATTCTGGCACTAAGTGAATGCAAGAATGAGGAATTAATCCAGGACAGGATGCATTCTGAGCTCTGGGGATCCCTGTCTATAATCTAGATGACCAGAGCTTAAATAACAGCTTGGCTACTGGAAGGTCTGGGCTGGGGAATATGGAAGTCAGTGGACATCATCAATTCACCTATCCTGAGAGGAGGGAAGCCAGTCATTGCAATGCTAGCAGAAACTTGCCATAAAAAATGGGTAGAACCATGGGCATGGGTGTGGTCATCCTAGTCTGCTCATAGTAGTCATTGGAGATTCTGAACAGATACATGTAAAAGCAAGGGGAGCATCTAAGATTCACCATAATAAAGTGGGTGCTCATGTCAGCCACATGGGGAGGTGTTAGGATTTTTTTGTATATATATATATATATATATATATATATATATATATATATATATACTTTCATAGCTAAGATGTTGGTGAGGGCACATCCCCCTCCCCCATGGGCTGCCTGAATGATAACACCAGTGGTTGTTTTTGCCCCTGAACTGGTGATAATCAGTACAGAGGCATGAATGGGCTCTTGACACTCTGATAATTAGTAGGCATGGAGGCAAAATTAATATAGAAGAAATAGATATAGAAGAAATCATCTTGAGGTTTAGATTTCTGGGTTGTAACGGTGTCCCGGGCTGTGTCCTACATGAACTCCAAGAAGAGCTAAACCCAAACCTAAAACTACTGTTCAATCTCAGCCTTACTACAGGATATGTACCCAAAGAGTGGCGTACAGCAACAGTGGTCCCTCTCCACAAAGGTGGTGCCTCAACGGATCCTGGAAACTATCGCCCCATAAGTCTCACTAGCTTGGTCTGCAAAGCTATGGAAAGGATCATCATGGACCTTATAAAAAAAGATATTGGGGACCTACAGACACTGGATCCTACCTAGTTCAGCTTTGTTAAGGGCAGATCCTGCCTCTTGAACCTGGTCGATTTCTTTGAAACAGTCACCAAGGCCACTGACAAGGGGAAGGTGGTCCACACAGCCTACCTGGACCTCGCAAAAGCCTTTGATACAATACCCCACTCGGGCATTATAGATAAGCTCACCAGCTTAAATATAAACCCCTATGTCACTAGATGGGATGCAAACTGACTCAAGGACAGAACCCACATGGTTAGAATAGCTGGAGCCATGTCAGACTCCAAACCAGTTACAAGTGGCATCCCACAAGGCTCAGTCCTGGCACCTCTCTTGTTCGGTATATATTTCTCGGAGGTACAGGCCAACATGGAAGGACTGTGGCTGACCAAGTTCGCAGATGACTGCAAACTGGGTGCCATAATAGACTCTCCAGCCGACACAAGCATCCTCCAAAAGGGCCTCATAGAAACAGACAACTGGTGCCAGAGCCATGGCCTCAAGCTAAACGCCAAAAAGTGTATAGTCATCCCCTTTGGCAAAACAAAGTGCCCACAAATTACCACATAGGTGGTAATCCATTAAGTACAGAAGAAGTAATTAGGGACCTGGGGACCCAAGCTTATAGCAATCTCTCATTTGACAACCACGTGGCCAAAGTGGTTAGAAAAACATTTTATATAGCCCACCTAATCATGAAGGGATTCACATCTAGATCAGGGGAGGTCATCGTGCCTCTTTACTCATCCCTCATCAGGCCCATAATTGAGTACAATGCCCCTTTTGGGATGTACCTTACCAGACACCTGCAGCAACTGGAAAGACCCCAAAAGTACCTCACCAAGAGGATCAAGGGGCTCAAACACATGCCGTATGCTGCCCGGTTAAAGAAACTCCAGCTCTACTCAGTGGCATACCGCCTGCTCAGAGGCGATCTGTGCCTGACGTATAAAGCCATGTCCAACCCGGAATTAATGGACATGCTGCACCTCAGAAAATCCAAATCCCATCGAGCTACTTGCTCAAGGGACTTGAACCTCAGCACTGAAATAAATAGGACATGCTGGAGGGACAGATTCATAACCCAGAGGCTCCCTTCACTCTGGAATAAAATCCCAGTCCAGGTTAGGCAGAGTCCCTCATTGACTCTCTTCAAGAGGAATCTTGATGAGTGGATGGGAGATCGTAGGTTTACCCCGGGTATCACTTCTGTGTCACTGTTAGACAGAGGCACAGTATACTAACCTTGAAAAAGGGCATAGCAAAATTAATTTAATATGGGTGGCGAAAGCCATACACACTCTGGCTAGGCTTATAAATGCCCTAGGGCAGATAGCCTAGTATGAACCTATGAACCTATGAACCTATATACAGGAGGTCAGTCCCTTATAGGATATGCACACAAGAACACAGAGACCCCCCCCCCACACACACACACATTTATATTATTTATTCATAAGAAAGCTGGAGGAACAATGTATGAGATACAGGCACATTTATCAAAAGTAAAATTTATTTTTTTAAATGTTAGAAGAATCTGAAAGGGATACCAACATTCTGGAGTGTTTCCATCTTTGCTGTAATAGTACATTATGATTATTAATGGTTTCATCTGTTCAGCTAAAGGAAAGACTCATATAAATAATACCCTCAAATTTACACTTAGCAATAGCAGATTTACAATTCATATTAAAATTACACCAGTTTAGAGCAGTTTGATTTTTTTATCAAGAATGCATTCTGCATTCTGCAAAGCACATTTATCTCTACGTGGAAAATGAATGCCCTGTACAGAATAATTCAAAAGTTGCAACAAGTGGTTTGTTGCATGTAAAAACAAGGCAAATAATAATTGCGAGTCTTGCCTAATCTTAACATTTCAGAAGAAAATGTTGATAATGTACCATTTGTGTTAATAGTCACATCTGTTTATAAGAAGTGATCTTTGATGTCAGTGTATACTTGTGGGAAGTTATGGTTTAAGGCTTTGTTTAAAAGAATTAAAGCATTGCAGCATCTATGTTTCAAGTCCCAATTTAGAAACTGTTCTATATGAATAATAATTCAATATAACATTTTCTTTGCATCACGCAGATAAAATTAACACAGAATCCACACTGTTTAGGAACTCTGAGACAATTTAAATAGTCTTTTATTATTTTTTTTTGCCATTATACAATAATCCTTACCAAGCATGGAAATAGGATGAAATTATTTTATTTCACAACTCAGATTAGTGCATTTTCACTTAATTCTTGTGTGTTTCAAGGTATTGGACATATCAAATCTGGCACAATGTACATAACTGTAGAAGATTAAGTAAGTATAAACTAAAAATGTTATGCAAAAGCCTGATAAAATTATATTTGGTAATAAACTTAGTCCAAAAACATTCTTATGTTTTAGTGCTTTAATGACATATATAGATAGTAAGTATCCTTATGCATTTAATTCCTTTTGTTTAGGAGAGTATTATTTAATTAGTTGTTAATTTGTTGTATATTTTGGAGTGTTGGTGAATTGTGAACAGGTTTATTGTAATTTAAAGAGCTATAGCCAAAAAAAAAAAAAAAAAAAAAAAAAAACCTATTGGATTGTATATACTAAGCCAATGTCATAAAGATCATAACATTATTAAAGTTTGTGAAGACCTACTTTAAAATGGTGAATGAAAAAGATGAAATGAAATAAAATAAAAGAATTATTAAAATACATTGCATGAAAAAGCAGGTTAACATATTATAACATCTCATTAAGTCCAGGTTTGAACAAAGCCCCTAGCCTGGTTATCCACATTGTTTCCATATTATTAAGTTTATTGTGTCAACCTGCTTTGAAATTTCTATGCATTTGAATTCTGTCAATGATGGTAAATTTAAAGACAGCCGTAGGATGTTGAATGGTGTGTTTATAAAGAGCATTAGATAAACGATGGTTTCTAATGGCACTTAGATGTTCACTAATCCTCAGTTTAAATGGTCTGGATGTCTGGCCAACATAGAATGAAGAACAGGTGCATGTAGCTAAGTAAATAACCCAGTCTGAACTACAGTTACCAAAAATGTTAATATGATATACTCTAGATGTATTCCTGCTTGAAAATTCTTTAGTTTTCAGAATGTGTTCACAGGCACTGCAGTGCCCACATGGAAAACAGCCCAGCAATTGGTCACCAAATAAAGTAGTTTGAACAGGTATTGCTGGAGTATATCTCTTGTAATGTGTAAACCTCGAATGTATGGTCCTACCCCTCCTATATGAAAAAGCGCATTTATCTGGTAAAATATCATTCAATAATTCATGGGATTTGAGTATGTCCCAATGTCTGTTAATGATTTCTCTAAATCTAAATGTATTGTTCCCAAAAGTCGTAACAAATCTGATTGGCTGCCTAGGATTAGATGTTTCATGATCCTTCATACTATGATGTTGTAATAAAGTGGGTCATGTCACATGCTTAGTTTGCTCAATGGTGTGAGAGATATGATGCTTTGGATATCCACGATCAATGAACCTGTGCGACAAGTCTTGTGCACAGGCTTCGTATTGATTCTCTGATGAGCATATGCGTTTCATACATGAAATTGAGATTTCGGAATATTTTGGATGATGTGGCGGGGGTGAGAGCTAGATGCATGTAATAATGTATTAAACTGAGGAAACTTCCTATGTACATGCGTAGCTAAAGTATGATCCGCCTGTCTTGAAACAACAACATCCAAGAAGACAATCTCTTCATATTCAATATTCAAAGTAAATTGTATATCCCAAAGGTTGTTGTTAAGATACTTAACAAAATCAGACACGCGGTCCTTATCCCCACGCCACACCATCCAACAATCATCTAGATACCTCCTCCAGATATCAAGATCATTTATATGCAAATTATGGTCCACATCATAGATGAATGATTGCTCAAAAAATCCCATAAACAGGTCAGCATAAATTGGGGCAAAGGAAGCCCCCATTGCTGTGCCCTTAATCTGCCAATAAGGTTGTCCATCAAAATAGAAAATATTTTTGCATAACACATACTTAGTAAGCTTGACCAAAAAATTATTGAAGCCAGTGGAATATAACCCAGATTTATTTAACCAATATGAAATAGCAGTGATACCGGCATCATGTGGAATACTTGTATATAGAGATGACACATCTAAAGTGCATAACCACCAGTCCGATTCCAGTTGTGAATCCTGAATTATATTAAGAAATTCAGTTGTGTCTTGTATCCTGGATCTAACATGAACCAAAAGTGGTTTCAAATAATATGTAAGGAAAGTGGAAAGTGGTTCTGTAAGAGAGCCTCTACCTGAGACAATTGGTCTCCTTGGGGGGGTTGACAGAATCTTTGTGGATTTTAGAAAGTAGATATAAAAATATTGGGGCATTGGTTCAACCACTTTAAGTTGTTTACAAGTCTGTCTACTGATAATCCCCTCTTCCATCACTAAATCCAGTAGAGAATCTATTTGTGCCTTAAAATTGGGTGTAGGATCAACAACCATCTTAATATAAAAATGAGTATCGGCCAGCTGTCTATAGGCCTCGTCTTTATATGTACTATGATCCATAACAACAACACCACCCCCTTTATCAGCCGGAGTAATGACTATTTGATGGTTAAGTTGAAGTTCAGTTAATGCATGTCTCTCAGCTTGAGTACGATTATGATGAATAGGTATGTATCTGTCAGAAAAATGCAAATCTTTAAAGACACATTCCTTAAAAATAGAAACATGTTTGTCCATAGGCGGTACAAAGTCTGATTTACCAAATTTGAAATCAGTAGATCTTTGAGTGGAATCTTGGTCTGAAAAAAATATCTTAAGATTAACCAATCTGCAGAAATCATTAACATAATTTAATAAACTGAATTCAGAAACTGGTGCAGAGGGTACAAAATTCAGACCTTTATTGAGTACTTGAATATGTACAGATGATAAGTCAAAAGAAGAGATATTATGTACACTATTCACTATTTCACAATCTGTTGCAACAGTACCTGTAAACTGGGTGTTCCCGTGTCTGTTTCTATGTTTTCTGCCCCCCCTGCGTGTCTTATGTCTAAAGGGGCTAAAGGGTCAGACTGTTTTTGCTTAGCAACAGGGGACGCCTGATGTGAGGGGACATCATAATTAGTAGCTGAGGAGTTTTCATCCTCTGAAGTCATACTAACTGAAGAGTCTGTCCTTCTTAAAATTGACCTGGGCCTTTTTCTGCCTTGATTGCTTTTGTTTTTACTAACTCTATCAGTGAACCTAACATTCTTTGATATCATCAAATGGTTTCCCTTTGTCATAATCGGACAAATCTCGGTTAAATTTCTGTGTTTTTCTCTTGATCAGTTGTTGTTCCAAATTGGCCAAATCTTTGGCCAAAGAGGAAATATGTTCCTGGAAATAGGCTTCAGTTTGAAATACCTGAGCTTCCATACAAACTTTGTTAATTTCAACTATTTGTGATTCAATAGTTCTTTCATAATACCCAATTAAGGTACTGACAAACAACATGGCGGCCTGATGTTGTGCCAAAGCCCAGTCTTGTGATAACTGAGCATCAATATTGGCCACTAGGGGTTGTAGATGGATCCTAAGACCTCTAGGTGTAATGTCTTTTAGTTTATAGGCCTTGAATAACTTCAAGTGCCAGATGTTAGACCTAAGATGTTTCATGTTCTTCGTCAAATTATGAAAAATGAACCCACATTTTTGTTTGGAATCACAATCAATGTTGTTGCTATTAGTTGACCCCCTATTGTTGAAGCCAAATGCTTCAAGATTGTCTTTGTCAGCTGAAAGACCTTGTAAAATACCATTAAGGTCCATATTGAGGCTGATGTATAATATACCACACCAAGTTCTTAAACCTACCGAACAGAAGTCTCAAAATATCAAAATATCAAAAACAGTAAATATATATCTCTCTCTCTCTCTCTCTCTCTATCTGTATGGTTATATACTGTATATGACCAGATAGTTGTGGAAAAATAATCAAAAACAATAATTTGAAAAAATTATTATTCGTTCATAAGGCAAGCCACCAACCAAATAGCCCCACTATCTTAGTATATTAATTGGTATGACCAAATGTAAATGCAGTGGACAATTCGTCTCACTGCCCAAAAACCTTCCTGTAATGTAAAAGGTCAATTATGGAAAGCATGAGATACAGTCTGAATCTTGAACATAAGTTACTATAATATCATGAGGACATAACATATTTATTGTAGCCAACTATTCGTCTCTGCTACCAATAATTCAGAAAAGATCCCAAACCAAAGGTCATTTGTAAAAACAAATCCTTATAAATTCCAACTGGACATTCGTCCCATGTGTTGTATAAAATCTATTGCTATCATAAGAACCATAGATATGTATGGACCTTCGTCCCTAGTGATATAAAAAGAATGTACCAATTTGGGTGAATATCCAAAAGGCTTATATAAAACCAATTGAAAATATATAGTGTATGGGACTTCAGGTTAATGGCTCACATAAATATATTATGTGTTCCACAACTAATATGACTGCAGTACAAAACCATATGTAATTAGTAATAGTTAAAAGAGACCTGTAGGTAGGATAAAAACTGGGTTTGAATCATGTCGTAGTATATATACCTATGATGTTTAGTAAACTAGAGTACAAAATGGTTAGGAAGTCAAATGAGGTACTAATAATGAGGTAATAATGGCCCCTAATCTAGATATATAATTTATCAATCCCTTCTTAACCTAGGTACATACAACATGTGCATTGGTTAGGTCTATGGAAAAAACTCTGGTATCTAATTCACAAGAGTATCATGAAAAAACAAATTATCAATGATCTTAAAAAGATCCATAATGCTTTGTCAGTAGAGAGAACACAGCCAGTGTCAATATAGAGGGCCAAAAACAATTAACCAATATATGGAACTTTAAAGAAACATTGGTTATATAATGACATTCAACAGAACCATAAAGTCCCAAAACAATGTTTCATCTCTAAGTTTGTGATGAATTCACCTATAATTAAATTAGTACTATGAAAAGAACCCATATTAATGGTTCAATAAGAGAAAAATATTCACAACTGTTGATATAACACCAAGCGTAAATCCACAGAAGAATACAGTTAACAGTCAGTATTAAATCCATAAATTAAGATAAACCTGCCGAAAAGCAAACTATGGAGTTTGCAAAGTGAACATAAGCATAAGTATACCCTGGTCCACAGTACCTAGTTACAAAATGAAAGTAAATGTTAATAGGTAAAGAAAAAAGCTGTGTTCATTAGAGCATCACAATCTCCTTTTGGTTGTGCCCAAGTTCACGGTACAAAATTAGAGAAGAACTCTGGAAACTGTTCTTGTAACCCCAAGGCGTAATGACAAAGAATGTTGTTCACATATGATGTTAACGTTTAAATAAATAAACCTGCAGTGATCCAAGCAGTCCCGATGGCAAAATAAAATTTAGCCCAAATGCCCTAGTCCACAGTACCTTGTGTTATTGTGAACGTTGTTGCCCAGAAACCAGATAAATGATAAAAAATCCAGCCAGAAACGAACAGAATTATGCCACAGCCTTCGACGTCTTCCCGTTGCACAAATATGTATGGGAGACACCAAAATAGGCCCAATGTCAATAATAGAAGAAATAATCCTCCAGAGTTGGAACACCCGACCAAGATAATAGACAATCCAAAATTTGGCAAGTAAAATCAAGACTTCCCTTACACAATATCGAAAGAAGAATTCGTTGTAGCTGAAAATAATCCAAAAAGACTCAGAAGCTGTCGAAAACGATGTTGCCTGCACCTCAGGCGTCCCCAGCGTGAAACAGCAAACCACAGGAACAAACCAAAAAGCATGCATGTGGGACAGAGTGCAAGGTCCAAACCAACCATACGAAGAAACCAAAAAACGGACCAGCACAAGGATGCAGGCAAATAATGTTTATTATAAATTAAATACCATTAAACAAAATTAATAGTAAGCAAACCGGTTTCAGCTGAAAAAACAGCCTTCTTCAGTGCTGGAACAAAGTTCAATAAGTAGTTACCCAGCTTCCAACATCCTGGTCTTATATAGATCCTCATTTAAAGAGATATAGCCAAAAAAAAAAAAAAAAAAAAAAAAACTATTGGATTGTATATACTAAGCCAATGTCATAAAGATCATAACATTATTAAAGTTTGTGAAGACCTACTTCAAAATTGTGAATGAAAAAGATGAAATGAAATAAAATAAAAGAATTATTAAAATACATTGCATGAAAAAGCAGGTTAACATATTATAACATCTCATTAAGTCCAGATTTGAACAAAGCCCCTAGCCTGGTTATCCACATTGTTTCCATATTATTAAGTTTATTGTGTCAACCTGCTTTGAAATTTCTGTGCATTTGAATTCTGTCAATGATGGTAAATTTAAAGACAGCCGTAGGATGTTGAATGGTGTGTTTATAAAGAGCATTAGATAAACAATGGTTTCTAATGGCACTGAGATGTTCACTAATCCTCAGTTTAAATGGTCTGGATGTGTGGCCAACATAGAATGAAGAACAGGTACATGTAGCTAAGTAAATAACCCAGTCTGAACTACAGTTACCAAAAATGTTAATATGATATACTTTAGATGTATTCCTGCTTGAAAATTCTTTAGTTTTCAGAATGTGTTCACAGGCACTACAGTGCCCACACGGAAAACAGCCCAGCAATTGGTCACCAAATAAAGTAGTTTGAACAGGTATTGCTGGAGTATATCTCTTGTAATGTGTAAACCTCGAATGTATGGTCCTACCCCTCCTATATGAAAAAGCGCATTTATCTGGTAAAATATCATTCAATAATTCATGGGATTTGAGTATGTTCCAATGTCTGTTAATGATTTCTCTAAATCTAAATGTATTGTTCCCAAAAGTCGTAACAAATCTGATTGGCTGCCTAGGATTAGATGTTTCATGATCCTTCATACTATGATGTTGTAATAAAGTGGGTCGTGTCACATGCTTAGTTTGCTCAATGGTGTGAGAGATATGATGCTTTGGATATCCACAATCAATGAACCGGTGCGACAAGTCTTGTGCACAGGCTTCGTATTGATTCTCTGATGAGCATATGCGTTTCATATGCAGAAATTGAGATTTCGGAATGTTTTGGATGATGTGGCGGGGGTGAGAGCTAGATGCATGTAATAATGTATTAAACTGAGGAAACTTCCTATGTACATGCGTAGCTAAAGTATGATCCGCCTGTCTTGAAACAACAACATCCAAGAAGACAATCTCTTCATATTCAATATTCAAAGTAAATTGTATATCCCAAGGGTTGTTGTTAAGATACTTAATAAAATAAGACATGCGGTCCTTATCTCCACGCCACACCATCCAACAATCATCTAGATACCTCCTCCAGATGTCAAGATCATTTATATGCAAATTATGGTCCACATCATAGATGAATGATTGCTCAAAAAATCCCATAAACAGGTCAGCATAAACTGGGGCAAAGGAAGCCCCCATTGCTGTGCCCTTAATCTGCCAATAAGGTTGTCCATCAAAATAGAAAATATTTTTTCATAACACATACTCAGTAAGCTTGACCAAAAAATTATTGAAGCCAGTGGAATATAACCCAGATTTATTTAACCAATATGAAATAGCAGTGATACCGGCATCATGTGGAATACTTGTATATAGAGATGACACATCTAAAGTGCATAACCACCAGTCCGATTCCAGTTGTGAATCCTGAATTATATTAAGAAATTCAGTTGTGTCTTGTATCCTGGATCAAACATGAACCAAAAGTAGTTTCAAATAATATGTAAGGAAAGCGGAAAGTGGTTCTGTAAGAGAGCCTTTACCTGAGACAATTGGTCTCCCTGGGGGGGGTTGACAGAATCTTTGTGGATTTTAGGAAGTAGATATAAATATTGGGGCATTGTTTCAACCACTTTAAGTTATTTACAAGTCTGTCTACTGATAATCCCCTCTTCCATCGCTAAATCCAGTAGAGAATCTATTTGTGCCTTAAAATTGGGTGTAGGATCAACAACCATCTTAATATAAAAACGAGTATCGGCCAGCTGTTTATAGGCCTCGTCTTTATATGTACTATGATCCATAACAACAACACCACCCCCTTTATCAGCCGGAGTAATGACTATTTGATGGTTAAGTTGAAGTTCAGTTAATGCATGTCTCTCAGCTTGAGTAAGATTATGATGAATAGGTATGTATCTGTCAGAAAAATGCAAATCTTTAATGACACATTCCTTAAAAATAGAAACATGTTTGTCCATATTTTTTTTTTTTTTTGGCTATATCTCTTTAAATGAGGATCTATATAAGACCAGGATGTTGGAAGCTGGGTAACTACTTATTGAACTTTGTTTCAGCACTGAAGAAGGCTGTTTTTTCAGCCAAAACCGGTTTGCTTACTATTAATTTTGTTTAATGGTATTTAATTTATAATAAACATTATTTGCCTGCATCCTTGTGCTGGTCCGTTTTCTTCATATGGTTGGTTTGGACCTTGCACTCTGTCCCACGTGTGTGCTTTTTGGTTTGTTATTGTAATTTAAAACATGTATAATAATACATGATAATGGGATGACAGAAGTACATGCACAATCTATAAGCAGCAGTAAACATTCTTAGTTTGCTAGAGCTAAAATGTTGTGGTAAAAGACCCACATGTTTTATTGGCTTAGGAAAACAAACAAACAAAAAAAGTATTCATATGTTATTTATTATATATTTTATTTCTGCTGCATGCCTATTTGTAAATGAGTTTAGTTCATATTGTAATGTGTGTATAGTTCGAGTTTATCAGCCTGGTAAAAATGTTGATCAGAGGCTCTGTAATTGTATAGTCTTCATTTATTAAAGATATTATTTGAATATTATTATGTACGTTATTAAAAATGCTTGTGCTAATTTTATCCCATTTTTGGAGGAATTATGTGGGCTGAAAGAGATTCTGAGCCCAATATTCTTTTCTTTATTGAAATATAAGCTCTACCGGTATTGAGCATATTCGTCTTCTTCTTTCGGCTTTTCCCAGTGAGGGGTCGCTACAGCGGATCACTTGTCTGCTCATGATTGGCAGTGAGTTTTACGGTGTTGAGTTGCCAGCCCAGCGCCCAACCTTCCACAGAAGGCACACACATGCACACACTCATGCCTAGGACCAGTTTAGAGTGTCCAATCCACCTACAGCATGTCTTTGGGATGTGGGAGGAAACCGGAGCACCTGGAGGAAACCTACGCCACCACAGGGAGGACATGCAGACTCCGCACAGAAGGCACCCCACCCGAGGATGAAACTGGAGAACCTCTTGCTGTAAGGTGGCAATGCTAACCGCTGCACCACTGTGGCCACCCATTGAGCATATTCTTCTACATTTCAATTAATATTAGTATGCAATCACATTAAATTTTGAAGTAAAAGCTTAGCATATCTCATTTGTTAATTGAGCATATTCTTCTACATTTCAATTAATATTAGTATGCAATCACATTATATTGTGAAGTAAAAGCTCAGCATATCTCCATTTAGTTGACTTCTGTTGATTAGCTGCTAGCTGTATGTGCACTGTATGACTATGAACTATCCATAGTCAAGGAAGAAAAAACAATAAATTTCTCTTGCAAGGGAAAATTCCTTTTGCATATCAAGAAATCTATACAGAATGCTAAATTCATTCATTTGTTAAAATTAATTAATTGCTGACTAGTAGGCTTCGAATGTCTTCTAGGATGAAAATAAATGCAAACCTAAACCTTATATCACTTGGTGACGATGCCTTAAAAGAACACGTGATCTTTTCAGAGATTAAGTATATAAGAGAGCTAGTCCCAGATATCATAATATAGTTGATATTTACTTGCTGAATATTATTGAAAGTATCCAATGAAAATTTCCAGTAAGATATGAAAACAGCAGAAATGGATATCTCAGTAATTACTGAATCACTACACTTAAAAGCAGTCAGAGTTATCTTCCCCAATATATCCATATAACTAGCTATACCTTCTAAACATTTAGTAGGTTTTGCCTTGGATAGAGCAATATTTTTATTTTATTTTATTAATTAATTAATTAATTTTGAAAAACAGCAAATGTTCTTGTGCTTGTCCTGCAACTAGTCAGAAACATGTTTTAACTTAGTGGTAGTAAGAATAACACGTACATTTAAACAAACTTAGATACCTCATCAGTTAAGCTAATACAAAAAGTATAGACTTGAACAGTTGCATAATGCAAGTTATAACACCATTTTTATTTGCTGTAAGAAATTTTCATTAACAAGAACCATTATATTTCTTATAAAAACCACAAAACAATAAAAAAATAAGAGCAGAACTGCATAAAAGAAGGAAAATAAAAAAAGTCCAAAGTATATAAATGGGAAATTATATCACCAAAGAAGACCAGACCCATTAGCTAGCCCATAAAATTGTTTGTAGCTTATATGATAGTGGTCAGCATTTCATTTTAACTTCCACTTAATCTTTGTATTAAAAATACATTTGCTTTCCTTTGCTTACTCAAATTCAGTTTCCATTAATTGATTAAAAGGAGTGACACAATTTTGTAATATTTGTGGAATTTGAAATATAAGCTCTACCTGTATTGAGCATATTTTTCTGCATTTCAATTAATATTATTAGGTCTTTTTCTTGGAAACATAAACACATTCCAATAATGTAGTAAATACTAAATGACATGCTGTAAGTTTGACAGTCTAAAGCACTCTGTCATATCACATGGCTTTATTATATTTAGTGTTTTTTCCTTTATAGTTGCAAAGACCTAGTAAACAACTTCATCTAGACCTAA
This sequence comes from Protopterus annectens, assembly GCF_019279795.1. Classification (NCBI taxonomy): domain Eukaryota; kingdom Metazoa; phylum Chordata; order Ceratodontiformes; family Protopteridae; genus Protopterus; species Protopterus annectens. The sequence continues at coordinate 921,138,273 of NC_056725.1, read as the reverse complement.
TGATGAGTCCCAAGAGTCTGGGATCGCTAGAATTCTAATATCTTTTTTTTTCACATTGAGCAGGACTCAAAGTCAAGAATCTTGGCAGAAAATACATATGTACAACAGACAAATGTATAATTTTATTTTATATAATTTTTGCTACAACTATATTCTCCCTAATGGGTCATTAGCTCAGACAGAGGTAAGTCATGTCTGCTGTTGTTGCTTTTTTAATTATTTGAATTTCAAACATGAAATTTTATGTTTCTTGAAATCCAGTTTCCATATATTCTAGTTTATTACATAAATACTTACCTATGTTGTTAACCTAACCCAAGGAGGCTCATGAACAAATGATAATTCCCATATCATAAACATCCTATTTTTCAGTGCAAGAATTTTAGATTTGTGAAGGCTGTAAATTTGCTCTTTGACCCCAATTAAAGGTCAGATCTGTTAGTGGTAAAGCTGTATTTCACTGAGAAGTAGTTATACTTACCTGGGTAAATACTATAGGCAGCGCAAGATTTCTGTGGCTCAGATCCTCTGTAATTATTATCTGTAAAGAGAAACATTGCCTTTTGTGCTTAGTACTGTTGCATTCAACAATTCCAGGCCATGAAAGGAAGCTGAAGAACCATCTATTAATTGTATGATAGATTTGAACTGATATTAATACGGCAAGCCATGCAAACCAGGCAAGGCATGGTTTGTTTTGTTGTACTTCTTTGTAAAAATATATTAGGGATATATGACTCCACTCTAATAGTTGCTTTTTTTTCAAAGCTGCTACCTTCAAAGGCACACGGTTAGGCAGAGCATAAAGAAAATGTTGAAAAAGGCAGTTTTGTTCCATGAAAGAAGGATATGGAAGCTTTTGCCTAGTTTCTGATAACCAGTATTCATAGCCTTGTAATCCTCATTTGCCTTGCCCAAGATACCTAACAAGTAGTCAACACCCAGCACCATCAACAGAAAACAGGAAGTACAGCAAGAATGTGTAGCACACTATAGGATGGCTTCCATGTGGCCAAATAGATATTTGTTTTAACGTTGTACCAGTCTGATGTACAAAAATAAATTGACACCTTAAAATGTTACATTTCAGAATTCAGTTGTACTAATTACATTTTAACCTTGTTTCATCTCCTGATGTGTATAGATGTATCTCACAATGTAAACTGTAATTGACTATCTGAAAACTGAGGTTGTCCATTCTGTTTTAATACTTGCTATAGCACAGAATAATACAGAAGAGTTAGAACTATGTATTACAGTGGAATTTCTCATTAAAATCTTGTTACAGACCCGCAGACCTTTATATTAACTAGTGGGATTTAACATCTTCCTTAACTTTGATTTAAATCTGTTAGTGCTGTAGCACTAATATGCATATTACTTTCGTGACCATGTTCTTGATTTGAAAATTATCAGTACCCTTTACTATTGACATGGTCATTTTGTCTGATTTTCTGTACATTCTGTTTGTCTTGTAGCCTTAATCTATTGTTTCTTACACTCTTGATGGCAACAGGCAGTGTTTTTACATTAAGAATTATTTAATCTGCTCCCTAGTGGCAGTAGTGAGGGGCCAGGTCATGTCTGAGCTGGAATACACTGTTTGAAACTTCCAAGTACCTGAGTGCTTTTTGTCAGAGCACTAATTTGTTTGTTTGAGCTTTGTTTCTGACTGTATAAAGTCACGGTGTTTGTATAACGTACTCATCATGCAGAAGTTTTTTGTTGTGTCCTGTGTGGAAGCAGACATCTGGAATGGAAACATTTTCTATACAACTAAAGCTATAATTTCTTAAATCCCTAGCTGCACACTGAACAGCTATTTTGTGCACTGAGTAGCTAGTTTGCTTGCTAAGAAGCACCCACCCATTGAACTTGTCCCTAGGTAGTTTTAGGCAGTCTTGTTATTAATCTACAGTCTGACAGCAGCCAAGCTATTCCTCTCTGAACATACCTTGTACTATCTGCCTGTAGAATAAGCAACTAGGTTCCAAAGTCTTGGGCATACACTCCCCAGCAATCTCCATAGCTGGCTTGGTGGACATGGACATCCTGAGGTAACGCAGCAATTTCCTCATGTACACTGACAACCAGCTAATCCTCAAACATAACAATAAGGTATATGAGTGATGCAGTTATACTAGGTCATTGGAGGCAAAGCTCTCACCTACAAGCAGCTACACTACCAAACAGGTTGTCAGTAGGACACTAGTGTCACCTATCTCACATAGCACAGACCAGTCCAACATATGATGAGGCTCTTAAATGTAATCTCCCCAAATCACAAGGACCTCCCACACATTGCACACAAAATAAATGTCCTCAGCAACCTCAAGGTCACACCATAAAAACAACTCCCAACAAGACACATACTGTCATAACCCTTGGTCTCTCAACCTTTACGCCCATAAGGCATGCCACTACACAAACAAGTATTCTGATCATAGGAGAGTCCATAGCGAGATACACAGATGTCCCCACTCACCAGGCTAAGAAAAGAGAAAGAGTCATGGTCAGCTGCTTATCAGAGGCCAGGATCCATCCAGTTACATGTACTCAGCTTACTTAACCTGGAGTACTAGTATAACTCGGTCATTGTCCGCATGGATGTTAACAATCTGAGATGTACCTCCCTAAACTTTATTAAGATTGGCATGAGTGATCTCTCAGATTATGTGTCCCAGGCTGGTGTGAACCTAGCATTGAGCAGCATTCTACCTTCTCCTAGGATTATGCCACAATATGAACGGAAAATAATTGACTTCAACAATTGCCTTAAAGTTTAGTGTCATTCAAAAGTGGTTCAGTATTTGTCAGCCTGGGAGTACATGGTCGACAGACAACATTGCCTTGCTAGGGATAGTCTTCACCTGACACCCATGAGATTTTGAATATTGGCTAATAAGTTTTCCACCCCTATACTGTCTTTTATAGGCATTGCCAACCAGATAAACCTTCCAACATAGCTATAACAAACCAGGACAATCTGAAGTTGTTATTACTCAATGTCAGGAGTTTGAACAAGAAACTCCACTACCTGCAGGCTTACTTCATCTTGGAGAATGTAGAGCTATGTGCAGTCACTATGGCATGGTTTAAATCTACAGACAGCATCCCAGCAGTGCAGGGGTACAATGTCTTCAGTAGATTTAGGCCAGCTACTGTGGAGGAAGGGATAAAAGGTGGCGGTGTCTCTGTATACATTAAAAATACACACACACATCAAGGCTATTCCATCAGCATGATGGACTTGAGATTCTCTGTGTTCAAGTCACCATAAATAATGTCTCATGAAATATCCTTGCAAGCTAGAGGACCCACTCAATGACCAAGGAAAACCACAAGACTTACTTAAAGGCACTCAGCACACTCTCCATCCATCCCCAGCACCAACACCATATTTATGGTCAACATTAGTTATCCAGGTATAAACCAGGAATCATACAAGACCCCCCAAAAAACACACAGGAACAAAGACTCCTGGACTTTGTAAGCATCAACACCCTGGACCAACTAATTCATACACAAACATTCTCAACCTGGTCCTCACAAACATGACATAATGCTGCCCCCTCCCCCCGATATAGTGCCCTTGCTAATCAGGTCAGACCATAATACTGTCTCCTTTGTGGTAAATGTAAAATCAGGGAACCCTGGAAACCCTAGGAATTTTAAGAATTACTCCAAAACAAACTTCCCACTACCAAATGAAACCCTAAATAAATTTCAAGCCCCCATAGCCATGAAAATACTGCTGCCTGTGCAGAAATGTTCACAGAAACCCTGTATAACCATATCAACAGCTGTATGGAAACTACTGTGCCTACCTGAAATAAGCACAAGGCCAGCATAAAAAACAAGACATTCTGGTGGAATTCCAACATTAATGGGCTGTGTGGCAAAAAGAAAAAAACACATGGGAAAAACTAAGAGGGGCAATACCCAGCTAGGTAAAAGCTCCCTCATTAACCTAAACAAGCAACTCAGGGAGTTAAAGTCCACAAAAAACAAATCTGAGGTAAAAATATCCACCCAGATCAAGGACAACCAGAAGGCTTTCTTCAACTATGTCTGAAACCTCAAAGGCAATACACAGCAATTAAATTAATTAATTGTAAATTTAGATAATCTCCTGGCTGACGAATATAGCTTAGACTTTATCCCCCTCCTCCACACCCAGATATTCCTCAGGAAATTCTGATCTCCATCTTGCTCCCCCAAAATCACTACAAAGTAGGTCCTCAAGGTGCCTAGGGCAAGGGCACTGCATTAATGGCTCCTGATAATATCCTAGGATGCCTCCTTAATAGGATAAAACATGAACTGTCAGTCCCATTAGAATCTCTATGCAACCACAAGCCTTCAAATGGACTTCATACTTAAGGTATGCAGGACTGCAGTGGTTAAGCTGCTGCACAATAATGGCCTCTCCATGCCCTGGGAAAACTATCAACCCTCTAACCTGATGAGCCTGCTGTACAAGGTTATGGAGAGGATAATCATGGATATCATAAAATATGTCATAGATAACCAGCAAACACTGGACTCTAGTCAATTCAGGTTTTTCAAGAGCAGGTCTTGCCTGCTAAACCTAGTGGACTTCTTTGAGATGGTTACCAAAGTGACAGATGATGGCAAACCAGTATAAGCTATCTACCTTAACCATGCCAAGACATTGAATACAATACCCCACTCGGGCACTGTTAACAAGCTCACTAGGTTAGGGATTAATCTATACTTCAGTTGGTGTGTAGCCAGCTGGTTGACTGATAGGACCCTCCAAAGAATTATAATGTGAGAATCTACCTCTACAAGAAGGATAGTTACTAGTGGAGCACACCCCCAGGGCCCAGAGCTGGGGCCACTACTGTTTGGCATCTACTTTTCTAAAGTCAAAGCTAATGTCAATGACCTCTGATTGACCAAGTATGCAGATGATTGCAAATTGGGAGCAGTCATTGATTCCCCTCAAGATATTAATATCCTCCAAGTGGGCCTGACACAGACTAATAACTGGTGCCAGAGTCATTACCTAAAACTCAATGCTAAGAAGTGCATCACAGTTTCTTTTAGCAAGACAGCCACCCCTGCAAACTATGACATTGATAATACACTCATGAGAGAAGACCCTGTAGTCAGGGACTTGGGAACACATGTAGATAGAGATTTGATATTTGATTAACAGATTTCTGCTGTGGTGAGGAAATAATTCCATGTTGCAAAACGTATATGTAAAGATATGGCATCTAGGTCCAAACAAGTCATTTTCCCATTGCAGACTGCCTTCATAACACCTATCAGTGAGCATAACACCCTCTTTACTACATACATCAACAGGCATATGCAGCAATTGGAGCATCCACAGAGATTTCTCACAAAAACAATACAAGAGGTAGAAAACAAGTTCTATGTAGACCATCTCAAATTATTGTCCCTATATGCAGTTTCCTACAGGCTGCTGAGAGGCATCCTATGCAAAGCCTACAATGCTTCCTCAGGTATGAACCTTTTACACAGTCTTAAAACAAAAAGCATCAGAAATGCCCAATCTAGGGACCTAAACCTCACCAGCAACATAAATAGGACATGCTGGAGGGACAGGTTTGCATCTCAGAGGCCCCCTCCCCCTGTGGAACAGGTTTTCCATCCATGTGAAGCAACGTTCTTCCCTACATTCATTCAAACAGAACCTGGGCCAGTGGATGAGGTATCCACAAGTATACCCCTGGTCTGCGACCCATGTTTCTTCTACAGAGAGAGGAAGCTTGTAATTGTTTGTCTGCCTAAGAATATACACCGTCTACAAATCATTTGGGAAACAGTACCTATGAAATTTTATTTTTTCAGAATTTGTCTAGACTTAAAATGCCCTCTTGGATTTTTAGGCTAGTATTCTACTATGACACAATGATGCTGTTTTTTAGGATCTCCAGAGAAACCTACAGAACTTTGCATTAGGAAGTTCATATAATATTGTATGTGGAAGTACTTCGTATAATGCTGTAGAGAGATGAACTTTGTAATACTGACTGACAATAGTAGTCGGTAATCTGTGTATCGTTACTTTTATTGACTTCAGCAATGATTATGGATTATATTTTTCTTCATTTGCTGTTTCTTCATTGCTGTATCAATTGCTATTTCAACAGTTAGTGTATGCTGTTTTTCGCATCCACCTTTCAATCATTATCACTTTCATTAGGCCCCGTCTTGAATTTTTTGCCTCATAATAATTGATATTTGGTATTTGATCTTTCTTTCTCTGTTTTCTACAAATCTTATCATATTGCTCTCCTTATTGGCATGTGCATCACTGACAACTATGAAAATATGAAGGGTATTTCCTTGCGGCACTTTAGTGCCTTCTCTCACCTGTTGTAGATTGTTGATGATGCACTTAAACCACTAAGAATGTCAGTTTCCCTACCAGACAGAGGAAGACAGTCATACCACTATAATCCTATACTCTGACATGATGGTCCTTAGTCCCTAGTGATGCCAGATTCACGTGATCTGCACAAATTGTTCAACCAATTACTGAATGTCTTGTGTGCTGCGTCACAGTTTCACAGATGTCATGGCACACTGCATCTCATAGATTGTTCATTTTTGTTCTGTTTGCCTAGGACATATGCCCAGTTTTATAGAATCCTCAAACACAGCTACTAACTCACTCCCATCGTAGGATAGTAATAATAATAATAATAATAATAATAATAATAATATTAATATGCAGCATGCTTCTCCAGTCAGTTCCTCTCACATTCTCAGCCATTCAATCCCTGCTCGTCAGCAATAGTAGCAGGTAGGCATCATAGTTCCCTGTCACCATTCCCCCCTTAGGCTTGCAATACTAATGGTAAAATCTACAGTCAGATGCTGTTTCCATCTCCTCTTGGATTCCACACCTCCCTCTTGTAGATCTACACTGATGATCCACCGAGGATGTTCCCAGCATCCTCCTTACTCCCCAGGTTTGATACCCCCTTAGAGGTATTGTGCAAGGACAACATAAGAAATGTGGGTATGTGTAGGTAAGAATCCAAAGGTAAAAACAGGACCAAGCAACACAGCTTAAAACAAAATTTAATTTACTATACAATAGCTTTCATGCCCAAAAAAAGGATTTTATCTGACCAGAATACAAAGTATAATGTAGACAACACATTTGTAAAATATTAAATCGATAAAATCAATCAGTAAAAAAGATCACATGATTTAAGTGCCAGTTTTAAAGGCATCATTTCATTTAAACCACAGCATTTATCAGCTTGCATCATAATGATCCAATTCATTTCTGCATGTTCAGTAGTATTAACAAAATCACTTCCCCTTATGTCCTCATGCATAAGTTGTAACACCATGAACTTAAACATTTGCATTTGTCCAAATGCACTAATGTTCAACAAGGGCATTAGTTATCTTGCTCTTGCATATATCACTCAAATGGTCAAGGATGTGTCCTCTCATGGGCCTGTTCATTTTCCCTATATAAAAACATAAACAGGCATTAAAAAATAAACCGAACCAGTACTTCTACAGGTAGTATAAAGCTTAAGGGTATATCCTACATCAGTATCAGGTTGAACAAAATGATCCAGAGCTGAAATGAACTTGCATGCACTAGAAGAAGGAAATGGAAACGTGCCGTTATGAACAGACAATTTAGTAATGGCCTTATTCCTTTGGTAACATATGCCATTTAAGAGATCTATTACTTGTAAAACAAATACTCGGTCTATCAAGTGCAAGAGCCCTAATGTTATCATCCATAATGTTACAAACTAGTGGTGAGGGGTACTCTGGTAAGATTATTGGTGGATCTAGATGCATCTGTGGATGTGTCAACCACACCATTTAGAGTATTAAAATAAAGTTTAGCCTTTCCCATTCTCTCTTGATACACCTCTATAAGAACAGAATTAACATAATTGGCTAAATATCCTCTATGAATAAAAGCATTGGTCAAAGCCTGAAAGCCTTCCTGTAAGTGTTTCTCATCATTATTAAGTCTTGGAAATCTAGTATATTGTCTTTTTAGTACTTTCATATACACATACTTAGGGTGCATACTAATGTGATGCATAGACTATTTTTCTCACAGGGCTTTGTATAAACATTTATTCTAACATGACCTACAGATATCTTGGTCACTATAACATCTAGAAAATAAATTGTAACCAAGGAATAGTTAGCTGTAAACTTCAGAAATGTGGTTGTTTCTTCAATATATAATATAAAATCTTCCAAAACAGATAAAAAACCTGCCCATAATAAAAACACATCATCTATGAAGTGTTTATAAAATCTTATACATTCAGCAAACTGATTATCCTGTAAGATATTCTGTAGACTTAGTAGTGTCCCAGTGTGCCTAAACAGTGTTGGCATAAGTATTAGCACATACAGTACCCAGTGCAACTCCGAGCTTCTGTAAATAGAAGTCATCATTAAATAAAAAGACATTATCTGAAACACTAACTTAAGAAATGAACATAATAAATAGATCAACTTCGAGTAATCACTATTATTAGATAAAAAGAGTCTAACAAACTCAACACCAATGTCATTTGGTATCACTGCGAAAAGAGAACATATAGCAAGGGTGGCAAAATAGCAATCAGAAATGTCTCCAGAGTCTCATATACACTCAGAGAGTGTCTCTAAAAACTGTGTGGTATCCTTCAAAACAGACGGTACCATATCAAGTAATTGTCTTAACTTCTTCTCAATAAATACTGACAAAGACTCTGTAACCCAGTTACAGTGCAACACTATAGGTCTTAAAGGAGGAGTGTCTGGGTTTTTGTGTATCTTCGGGAGACCATAAATGATAGGAGTTAGTGGATGCTCATCTAAAAGGAATTTATACCTATCATTTGTGATCAAACTATTCATCAAACAATTAGACAGCATGACATGTTCATAGGTTCATAGGTAGGTACTAGGCTATCTGCCCGAGGACATTTATAAGCCTAGCCAGAGTGTGTCGGCTTTCACCACCCCATCGATTAATTAACTGATCCTCTGTCAAGCAGAGCCAGTGAAGTGATCCCAGGGGTGTATTTTCTGTTACCCATCCACTTGTCAAGGTTTCTCTTGAAGAGTGTTAGTGAGGGGCTCTGCCTGATGTAATTTGGAATTTTGTTCCAAAGCATGGGGAGTCTCTGTGACAGGAATCTATCCCTCCAGCATGCTCTATTTATTGTTGTGGCAAGGTTTAGCTCACTAGAGCACGTGGCTCGCAGTGACTTGGATTTCTTTAGCTGGAGCATGTCCATCAATTCTGAGTTTGACATGGCTTTGTAAGTCAAGCGGAGATCACCTCTGAGTAAGCGATATGCCACTGAGTACAGCCAGAGTTTTTTCAGTCGGGCTGCATAGGACATATGTTTGAGACCAGTAATCCTATTGGTGAGGTACTTTTGTGGTCTTTCCAGCTGTTGGAAGTGTCTTGTGAAGTACATCCCAAATGGGGCATTGTACTCTATGATGGGTCTAATGAGTGATGAGTAGAAGGACACTATAACCTCTTTATTTCTAGATGCAAGCCCTTTAGTAATAGGATGGGCCACATAGAAGGATTTCCTAACTACTTTGGCAATATGATTGTCTAAGGAGAAATTACTATCTACCTGAGTCCCCAGATCTCTTATTACCTCTTTTGTATTAAGGGGGCTGCCACCTATGTGGTAATTTGTGGATGTTTTGTTTTTCTCAAATGGGATGACTATGCATTTTTTGGCATTTAGCTTGAGGCCATGACTTTGACACCAGGTGTCCGTCTCAGTAAGGCCCTTTTGGAGGATGTCCATGCCAGCCGGAGAGTCAATTATGGCTCCCAGTTTGCAGTCATCGGTGAACTTGGTTAGCCATAGTCCTCCTGTGTTTGCCTGTATTTCTGAGAAGTATATGCCGAACAGTAGGGGTCCCAGGACCGAGCCTTGTGGGACATCACTTGTGACTGGTTTAGACTCGGACCTGGAGCCCGCTATTCTTACCGTGTGAGTTCTGTCTGTAAGCCAGTTGGCAACCCATCTCGTGACGTAGGGGTTTATGTTCAGGCTGGTGAGTTTTTCTGTAATACCCGAGTGGGGAATGGTGTCAAAAGCCTTGGCGAGGTCAAGGTAGGCTGTGTGAACCAACTTTCCCTCGTCTATGGCCTTGTTGACTGTCTCAAAGAAGTCAACCAGGTTTAGTAGGCATGATCTACCCTTAACAAAGCTGAACTGGGTCAGGTCAAGTGTTTGGAGGTTCTCAATGTCTTTGTTAATGAGTTCCATGATGATGCGCTCCATAGCCTTGCAGACCAGGCTAGTCAGACTTATGGGGCGATAGTTACCAGGGTCAGTTGTGGCCCCTCCTTTGTGGAGAGGAATAACCGTTGCTGTGCGCCATTCTATGGGCACATAGCCTGTGGAGAGGCTGAGGTTGAGCAGTGTGTTTAGGTGGGGGGTTATTTCGTTCTGTAGTCCATGCAAGACACAGCCTGGGACACTATCTGGTCCCATTGACCCTGTGTTTTTGGCTTTTGAAAGGGCTGTTTTCACCTGGGTGTCTGTGATTTTTGGGACACTACACTTTTCGGGTATTATTGTGTGCCCTTTTGGAGGTGAGATGGGGTGAAGTTTGCACTGAATCTATCTGCCAGGATGTTGGCAATATCAGTAGGTTCAGTATATTTTGCACTAGTTCAATGCATATCTGCGAGTTGCCACTTAGATTCTTAACATAGCTAAAGAAGACTTTGTGGTTATCTTTTGAATCCTTGGCTATTTTTCTTTCAAAGTTAGCCTTGGGTGATTTCATGAGGGACCTCAGTTTCTTACTGATACTGATCAGGGATGTCTTTCCTTCTTGGGATTTGCTTTTTTTCTGAACTAGTTTCCTTTTTCTATTGTATAGCCTGTTTATGGCAGGGGTCCACCAAACTGGTTTCCTTCTCTTAGAGGAGTGAGTCTTGGTTTTGCTAGGGATGGCATGATCCATGCATCCTTGTAGGTGCTCATAGAGTGCATTTGTAAAGGTTTCTGCATCTTGGGCAGCGTTATCCTTCAGCATGGGGGCTGTGAAACTTACCACCTCTGTCTTAAGTAAGGTGAAGTTTGCTTTGGAAAAGTTTTTTTACGTGGTTTCCTTAGTTGAGGGTGGTGGTGGGGTGTGGACATCCAGAGTGATTCGTTTATGGTCTGATATAACCAGTGACAGGTTGATCTCCGGTGTGGAACACCTGTTGCCCATGTTGGTGATAACCAAGTCCAATATGTTTTCACCTCTGGTAGGGGAGTTTACCAGCTGATCCAGGGCGTTTGAGTTGATGAATTCCAGGAAGCGCTGGGCCTGGGAATTTGTACTTGAGTAGTTTTCCCAGTGAATGGTAGGGTAATTGAAATCACCCAATATCAGGGTGTTTGGTAGGACCTTCATGTTTTCCAGTGTCTCCAGAAAGGTGGAGTGGTGGTCCTGGGTCATGGAGGGTGATCTGTAGCAGGCCACAATTTGCATTGCAGATTTGCCCGATGTTAGTTGCACATGGATGATCTCAGAGGTATCATGCTGCGCCAATAACCTGGAGGTGTAGGTAACCTTGATGAATATGGATACACCCCCTCCTTTTTTGTTTCGGTCCATGTTCTGTGGCCGAAATATGTGGTATGAGTTGTAGCCCGGTAGTGCTGGGGTGCTCTCTGGAGCCTTGAACCAGGTTTCATTTACTGCACAGATGACAACGTTCTCCATACTGAGGAGTGCTTCGAGCGCGTGCATTTTGAGATTTAAACTCCTGACGTTGAGTAGCATAACCCTCAGTTTTTTGTTAATTGTGTTGTTTACGGAGGTGGGTTTGACTTTTGAGCCTTGCCTAAAAAAGGCACTATGGGGACAGCAAGAGCTTTGGCCAGTATTCGAAAGCCTAGGGGTGACAGGTGCAAGCCATCTCTTAAGAAGCAATGCGGCTTGTCGAGCATGTGTTCCCAGGCTGACAGACACTGGATCCCCTTTGAATGACACCAGAAGCTTAGCCAATTGCTGAAATTGATAATTTTTTTCTTTATACTGAGGTATCATTCTTGGTGAGGGCAGAATGCTACTCAGGGTCAGGGTAATACCAGCCTGGGCTACATGATTAGAGAGCTCTTCCATATCTCTTTTCATGTAGTCTAGGGAGGTACGTCTCAGGTCATTCACACCAACATGAACAATGACAGAGTCATATTTGTACTTGTTCTGGTGTGACCTGAGTGCTTGTGTTATGTGGCAGATTCTGGCTCCTGACAGGCAGCTAACAGTAACCCTCTGCTTGTCCAGCCTAGTGAGTGGGACGTCAGTGTGCCTGACTATAGAGTCACCTATTACTAGTGTGTAAGGTATGTTATTTCACCTTAAGGGCTTTGTGTGGCACATTGATTTTGTGTTTTATGTGTTGTCTGGTTTGTGACGGGAAGTGCAGGTTGTTTGGGTGTCTGCTTTGGAGGTCTCTGATGCTTTTGCAGGTTTTTATTTAGAGCCTCCGAATATGATTTTGTGTATTTATGTGTATTTTTTGCCAGTGCTGTTTTAGTAGGTCTGTGTGTGGCTGGAGTTGTGGTGCAAGTGTTAACCTTCTACTCTTGACTGTCTGTTCCAGTATTGGGTGAAGACAGCTTAGCTTCCAGTTTGGCTGTATAATTCCATCTCTCGCATATGTTAGTGTTTTGTGGTAGGAGGAGAGGATTGTCTGTGTACATGAGGCAGTTGTAACATTGCCTCAGGATACCCAGATTCACCATCTAGACTGGAGAGTGCACCTGAAGTTGCCCTTTGGTCATGCCTGAATAATAGGGTGAGCTGCTTAGTCGCTTGGTTGGTGAGGGGTGAATAAAGAGCCTTGCCCTGCTGGGCAATCAGTGTCAGGGTATATTAGTGCTTGCTATTAGGTCTAAGCAAGTGCTGGGCTGTAAGATGCTTTTTGAGTGCTTAGGTTGAGAGTTAGACTAGTTTCCATGGAAAAACTGAAGAGGAGACTTAGTGGAGCCGGGAATAATTTAACCATAGCTAACCAGTACTGCCCGGTGCGCAAAACCATGCAAATGCATTTTTTATAGTAGGGAAATGAAAGAGATAGAAATTAGCCCAAAATGGCCAATAAACTACTAACTTCTGGGCTGGAACCACTCCTTCAGGGACAGACAGGTTGCTCAAAGTTCCCCTCTCTCACAGGTGAACAGAGAAACTTCCTTCTATCCAAGTAAGGTATGGGCAGCTCAGAAACTAGTATCACAGTCCTGAATTCAGCACTAGCCTGAAAACTGGACTATACTAGCTTAGAAAGGCGGGAAACAAGGAATTTTTTTTTTAAAAAGATAAGGCAAAAAAAGTAAAAAATACACTTAAAACAGCTTTAAATGACTACAAACTATCAGAAAAGGCTATCACACTTTAGTGTGTAGCCTACAACAGTTAAACAAATTATTTAAACAAAAAACAATTTTTTAAAAGTGCAGGCAGTCAAATAAGTACAATATGTAAAAAACAAGCTTTTAAATCACAATAAATGCTGGAAAATCAGGGTTTAGGCAGAAAACACAAGTACAGCAAGAAAGTACAGAAAACTGATACTTAATCACTCCAAAGTCTCTCTCCTAAGCTAGAAGGCTTGTATCAGTTTAAGGCTTTCTAGTGCTACCCAGTAGGTTAGTTATAGGAAAGATGGGAAACAAGTGCAGATGTGGTCTTTTAAACCAGAAAGTTGAAAGAGACGGACAAACTGTCCAAATGGTCAATAAACTACAATTTCTGGGCCAAGAACCTCTCCTCTTGTGGTAGACAGGCTGCCTAGTGCTTACTACTCCCACTGATAAGCTAGAAGGCTTTCCTGCAACACAGAAAGGCTTGCGGGGCTCAGAAGCTTACCAACAGTCCTGGATACAGCAACTCTGTATCTGGACTAGGCTAGTTACAGGAAAGGTGGGAAACAAGCGCAAGTGTGGCTTTTAAACCAGAACATTAAAAGAGATGAAAAAACTGCCCAAATGGCCAATAGTTACAATTTCTGGGCCAAGAACCTCTCCTCTTGTGGTAGATAGGCTACCTAATGCTTATCACTCCCACTGATAAGCTAGAAGGCTTCCCTCCAACACAGAAAGGCTTGGGGGGCTCAGAAGCTTACAAAGAGTCCTGGAATACAACAAATCTGTACCTGGACTAGACTAGTTACAGGAAAGGCGGGGAACAAGTACAAATGTAGGCTTTTAAGCCAGCAAGTTGAAAGAGATGGAAAACTGCCCGAACGGCCAAATAAACTACAATTTCTGGGCCAAAACTCACTCTTCCCATGGAGGATAGTCTACCTAGTGCTTACCACTCCCACTGATAAGCTAGAAGGATTTTCTCCAACAAAGAAAGGCTTGGGGGCTCAGAAGCTTCCTAACAATCCTGGCTACAGCAACTCTGTAACCAGACTAGGCTAGTTATAGGAAAGGCGGGAAACAAGCACAAGTGCAGCTTTCAAACCAGAAAGTTGAAAGAGCTGGAAAAAAACTGCTCAAACAGCCAGTCGCTACAATTTCTGGGTCAGGGACCACTCCTCTAGTGGTCGATAGGCTACCTGATGCTTACCACTCCCACTGATAAGCTAGAAGGCTTCCCTCCAACACGGAAAGGCTTGGGGGGCTCAGAGGCTTACAAAGAATCCTGGATACAGCAAATCTGTACCTGGACTAGACTAGTAACAGGAAAGGCAGGAAACAAGAGCAAACACATGCTTTTAAATCAGAAGGTTGAAAGAGATGGAAAAGCTTCCCAAATGGCCAATAAACTATAATTTCTGTGCCAGAAACCACTCCTCCTGTGGTAGATAGGTTACCTAGTGCTTACCACTCCCACTGGTAAGCCAGAAAGCTTCTCTCCAACACAGAAGGGCTTGGGGGGCTCAAAAGCTTACCAACAGTCCTGGATACAGCAAATCTGTACCTGGATTACACTAGTTATAGGAAAGGCAGGGAAAAAACACAAAACAGGCTTTTAACCAGAAAGTAGAAAGAGATGTAAAAAATGCCCAAACAGCCAATGAACTACAATTTCAGGGCCAAAACCCACTCTTCCCATGGTAGATAGGCTACATAGTGCTTACCACTCCCACTGATAAGCTAGAAGGCTTCCCTCCAACACAGAACGGCTTGGAGGGGCTCAGAAGCTTACCAACAGTCCTGGATACAGCAAGTCTGTATCTGAACTTGACTAGTTACAGGAAAGGCAGGAAACAAGCTTAGATTTTTTTTTGTTACAGAAAAGCAGCTAAAACAGCAGTAAATACAATTCAAATTGTAGTGCAGGCCAGCACACCCGAACGTGTAGCAACACTATGGCAAATACAGTTCAAATAAATGTAATTAAATTAACAAATGACTAAAAACAAGTGCAGAAGGCAGTAAATTAGAAGACTACTAACAAGCAGTAATAAGTGCAGAGTAAGAGCGACTGAACAGATAACAGCACGTAGAAGAGCAACTAAGACAGTTACAGTAAGAGCAGATGAATAATACATATATATATATATATATATATATATATATATATATATATATATATATATATATATATATATATATATTGTTTTTTTTTTTTTTTTGAGGGAAGGAACAGAGCAGGATTAAGAGGCTACAGGGGTTGTCCTTCCCGAATGCTCTCTCTGTACACAGTAGGAGTGCCTGAAATTAGAATCTGATCTCACTGCACTCAGTTGAGGGAGCAAATGAGATGGGCCCAGAAGGAGTATCCAAATACAAATCTGCAAGAGGGGCAGGCAGTTTCAAAGCTACCAACATTATTACCAAAACAAGAACAGGAAGGGTGGGTGGAGAACTAACTGTAGAGAGACAGCCACAACTTCAGTTGAGTTAATATTCAGTGAAAAACACAAATAAATAAATTAAATACAGTACTATATGCAAAAGAGTAGATAAAAGTGTACGTAAATTCACGTATACATCCAGCTGATTTCAGGTAGATGTTAGCCGGCCAAAGCTCTGATATTAAGTAGAGATAACTCAAAATGTACCACTTATATAAGGCAAGACAGGATGTCAGTGATGAGCTGAAACCACCCCCCCCCCTTCCCACACACTGCTATCAATTGCTGCACAGAAGTTCTAAAAAGTACTCTGTAGAGAGACAGCCACAACTTCAGTTGAGTTAATATTCAGTGAAAAACACAAATAAATAAATTAAATACAGTACTATATGCAAAAGAGCAGATAAAAGTGTACTTAAATTCACTTATGCATCCAGCTGATTTCAGGTAGATGTTAGCTGGCCAAAGATCTGATATTAAGTATGTGTATTCTTTTTATCAGCTTCTCTACCTCAGAATTCCACAATTTAATATAGGCAGTGGTGGTGTCAGAAAGCATCATAGACATACTACTTAAACAAAAACTCCTATCCATAACGACAGCAGGTCCACCTTTATCTGCTGGTCTAATCTGAATGGATTGTAACTGCTGTAACTCATTTAATGCTCTATGCTCATTGGATGTTAAATTGAAGAAGGTGTCCTTATGTGTAGCAGTTAAAGAATTCATAATATCAAGCACACAGGTTTTGATAAAAGCATCCAACACGGGATGTAAAATAGGATTGAGAGTGCTAGGTCTCATTAAATTAGATGACTGTGTTTGTATTGGAAATAAACACTTTTAACATCACATTTCTAGCAAAATATTTTAAGTTAATGATAACATCACAAACATCTGACTGAGTTGGGTATAAATGATAGACCCTTCTCAAGTACAGAAATCTGATCATTAAGTCAAATGAACAGATGAGATGTTATGTCTCAAAGACTTTTGAGTCACAGAAGCCTCAAAGACATAATCCATTCTTACCTGGTTGGTGTTTAATTTCTGCCACTTCCTACCTCTGCTCAGTGATGGTCCCACCCTGAACTTTTCTTCATGCTTCAGAGGATCGGGGAGATTCAGAAAAACTGATGGTGGTGATGTAGCTGTCGCAGTAAATGTCTTCCTCCATATTACAGGTGCAGTGCTGCTTTTCTCTCGCTTTGTACTGAATACCACCTTACTCAACATGTCAGAAGTAGAGTTCAAAAAACTGAATGGAGCAGTCTTGGCCACATTGGAAGTCCCTTCACCGCTATCATGATCTACAAGTTGTCCATTCTCATTAACGTCACTAGCATGCACATTCTTAGGCCATGAAAAAATATGACTTCTCTTAAAGCCATTAAAATCTCATTCTCACTTTTTACGTTTTAAATTCTGTAACCTCATCTCATAAACTGAGACGTTATTGTACATTTCTTCTATAGTCAACTGATGTACTTGTGAAGTAAACATCGTTCAGCACCTGCTGTGGTGAGTTAATCATACCTATTAACTGTTCTTCCATGGGTTTAAATAAGTCAATCAAGAGTTTCATATAACTACCCAGTGTCTAAATGTAATATTTGCCAGCATTTTAAAAGTTCTGGAAATGTATTACCATAAGTGGAGATCTTAAGTATACACAGCCCTCTAGGTATAAATTATAGTGCAGACAAGCTTCCAGCTGTAACCTTTGTTATTGAAGACATTTAAATTTGTAAAACTTGCTCTCCAGTTCTTTCACAGAATTTCAACAAAATTCCATGATCAAAGCTGGAGTTGGAGGGCTGAGCCTCTGTACCACCATCCTTACACTCCCAAAACCTACTGTTATGTACATGCTTCTCTTTCTTGGCAACCACTGGGGCAATGGTGGTGGTCTCTGCTGTGAAACAAATAATGACCAACTCTGTTAAGAGACAAGCAACATTTTTTTAGCCTAGAAATGTGCTTGCAGATGGGGTAACATTAAATACTCTAAAATGCCTCATTGATCACTGATCCATAATCAATGTACTGCCTTCCTCATATTATCTGGTCCTCAACAGATTACACTATTTCTGCACAAAAGTTCAGTACTGGATGACCTTCCTTCACTCTTTACACTGCCTGTTAATAACAGGACACTAGACATCCCCTTTTGATTTCCAGGATTCTTGCCCTCATATCAAGAGAAATAGGGAGTCAATGGAATTTTTTATTTTCCAAGTAGGAGCCAGTCATTTGAAACTAAGGAGGCTGTCTTTTAGTCTGTTCTCTGTCTGTAAAGTTTTTTTAATGAAGTGTGTGGCAATAATCACCTTGCAATCCAAGGCGATGAGAGCTTTGCCAAATCTGACCAACTGCTATTGGTCGCTTCTAGTGGAGATAGTCTGAATCAGGCCAGAACTTCTGCCTTGACCATGCTCTAGGATCTCAGTATTATAGTCAGTGCAGCTAAATGTTATAATATCCCACCTCAGCTGCCGAAATGTATTGACTTCATGTGGGACCCTAGACTATTTAACATTTCTTCAAGACATTGTCAGAAAAGCATTTTGCTTTTGCTGTTTACCCATCAATACAGCATCCTCGGTGTTATGGATGTTGAATTTGATTGCTGCATCTTTTCTGATTGCTTGAAATGCAACTAATTGCTTCCAGTCCAGTAGTTCTAGCATGGGGGCCACTTATATTTTCCTCACAGATCATAGTAGCACCACAAGTGGAAAACACTGCTGTTTGGTTTCTTACTGTCTGTACGGAGGACCCCTTTTGGAGTTTTAGCCATCCACAGTACACATAACGTCAGATGCTTTAAATCTGGGTTGGGAGCTCATTTCAGTCACCTTCTACTTTAAAGCCTCCTGTTCTCTAGGGAAACCAAACATCATATAAGTATACTGAAATGAGGCTAATGCTGCTACTTTTGCAGGAATTTTTACCACTACTTAAGGATAGTGCCATTATCCAAATGGGAAATATAAAAACACTTTGGGACATCAGCAAGCAAGAGAGCAAGGTCCCATTTCCCTTTAGAGAGTACCCATGAGGCTTTTAGAAATGGTTTGTTGGGCTCAGGTTGCCCACTATTCACATCATAAGTGTCACGAACACTGTTGCAGATGCTCTGTGCAGCAACTTTTGTTGTAAACATTCTCTCCCTATCCACCATTTATGTGCCAAATGTAATGAACACCTTAGCAGGCACACTGTATTGCAAGTGATGTGATGAAGATGCTCTACATAGCCACCATTTATGAGGTAGATGCCATGACCACATTGATAAATACACTGTACAATAACTTTTTCCCCTAATGGTGGTCCATAACTCACAGATGATATCTTTGCTTTCCTAGTCATCTCCAAATCTGCCAATGTTGCCTCATTATTCAGAGATGTTGATTCTTAGACATGGCCAATCAGCTTATGCTAAGTGCCATCACTCTCTCTCTCTCTAGCCAGTTCTGCATAGTCTAGTGAGACTGATATCAGAAAAAGTATGTTTGACCTTCCTAAGTCCCTTCTGGCCTTATCATTGTTTTTTTTGGCTCTAGTAAGGAGATTGCAACCCATGACAAGCCTCTTGTATTAACCAGATATCTCTTCTGCCACCCATTAAGAAACCACTGTTGTTCTCTTGAGAACCCCCCTTTGCATGAAGTGGTTTCTCCTTTGTGCTTCCTATAGACTGCATACTCAAAAAAGAGGATTCCTAAATCACTTATCAAAAGTCGTGTTAATCAATATTTCACTCCAGTTATGATGTAATCATTTTTCCTTTCATTCGTTTCTTCTTTACTATGGACACATTTTAGTTACGTAGCCATTTGCTGCTCTTATCTTAGAAACTTTCTCTGTAGATTTACTCAGGCAAGATAAATATGTTTCTCTGGACTTTTCAGCTCTTGCTGATACTCATCAGCCTTAGTTCTGAGTGAGTATCTTCTACACATAATTTGGGAGTCAACAGGTCGACTTTTAAAGTTCTTTTTGGGCTCCAGTTTTTAACTTTCCAACTGGTTAAGATGGTAAACCACTACCTTCTTTAAAAACAATGTCTTTCTTAACCATATCCTCTGTCTAAGAATTCTTTTCCAACATATTTTCACTCCATGGATTTCAGCTTTATTCTACAGAAACACAGATTTCTTCAATTTGAAGTCATTTACTGGACAGGACTTAATTATATTTCATGTAAAACTATTTTCTAACAGTTATTATTTTGGCTATCATATTTCTGAGGTTTGTGCCCTTTCATCTGATCTTTCATAAAGGATGTGTCTCTTACAACAAATCCACTCAAAATGATCTACATTAAGACATACAGCCACAAACATTCTTGTCAAATGAATCTGTACTCTGGGGTATGGGTGCTATGTATCTGGGGTGTTTATAAGCAGCATCATCACCGTATAAATGAAGTAACTTCCTTTAGAAAGGAGCCTCAACATTTCATTCATTTTGTTAAAAGGCAAAACAAAAGTTACCTAAACAATACTTGCCTACTTGGATAGTCAAAAGTATTGTATTCTTTCACAGAAAGCATGGCAACACCCACACCCCTCCTTTACAAAAAAGAGTGAAAGTTCACTGCTTAAGAGCAGTTGCTATAGCCACAGTCTTTTCATCTGAATTCCAATGGATGTGATTTGTGCTGCTGCAAGTTAGTTGTGTATGGAATGATTCAGTATGTACTGTTACTGTGCTGCAGTTGTACATCCAGGACTTTACATCCAGAAAGGGGTTCCCCCACCCAATAG
This sequence comes from Protopterus annectens, assembly GCF_019279795.1. Classification (NCBI taxonomy): domain Eukaryota; kingdom Metazoa; phylum Chordata; order Ceratodontiformes; family Protopteridae; genus Protopterus; species Protopterus annectens. The sequence continues at coordinate 921,117,671 of NC_056725.1, read as the reverse complement.
GCTTACCTAGTTTTGTTATTCTTTCCCAGCACTCCTGCAGGCAGATGCATTAATTGAGATATTAACCTCACTGCTAGACCTTTAGGATGACGATGTATCATGAGATCTTAACCTCACTGCTAGACCTTTAGGATGGCGATGTATCATGAGATATTAACCTCACTGCTAGACCTTTAGGATAATGTTGTATTGTAAGATATTAACCTTACTGCTAAACCTTTAGGATGATGCTGCATTTTTTGGAATCCCCTCCCTACTTTTTTGGTTTGTTTTCTTAGTTGCACCTCTCTGTCTACATCTGTATTGTTGTTATATTTGGGATGATGTGTAAAGTGGAAGAATATCTAATTGAGCAGAAATGAGGACTGTATTTATGGGGACACATTGCGGAAGACCTGAACAAATCAGGTATAGACTGGGATGAAACAGATAGGGGATGAAGGTGACTCACTTACCAAGGCTAATGACTGAGAATGTGTTACTTGCAAAGTGGTCTTTCTTAACACCTTGGAAACAGAAGTGCTTCAGCCATGGCAGTAATGCAGCCATAACACTGTCCTATAGGCTCAGCATTACAGTGAATCCCTTACATACCTGAGGATTTTCTGCATAAATGTGACCTGGTAGCATAAGTGATGAAGAAGTGGTAAGCAAAATGGTTAGCACTGTCTTGTCTAGTACTATGTCATGTAATGAGATTGGCTGCACATAATAAAGGTACTCTGACTCCCCTCCCCAAAAAAGAGCTTCTAAATGTTTCTTAGTAGTGCTATTGTATGAGCTACACCCTCATCCTGACTTGCATTAATGTGGAGCTAAAATTTCTTATAAACTGAAAAGATAAAGACATGAAGCATAGTGGCATCTCTGACTGCTTTATTATTTTTTGAAGTTGTGATATTTCTTCAATAACCTGCTTATGTATACATCTATGTATAAATATGTATATGTATATATATATATATATATACATACACATACACATACACACACACACACATAGGGATCTACTTTCAATCAATGAAAGTATGATCCATCGAATCTGACTTACCCAATCCAAAACTTCATTTAAATGAAACAACAAACTGCCACTGGACCACCATTCAAAAAAATTGTATATATATATATATATATATATATATATATATATATATATATATATATACATATATATATAAATAGGGCTTATAGCTCCTAGCGTCCTGAACTTGGTGTGCCACTTTTTCAGGGTACTTATTTTAACCGGGGGTTCACCACACAGACATCAATGCCTAAAACATTTCCTATCTATGCTATAAGCTTGAGACCAAGCAAATACCTATTTCCTACAAATTAAAGTGCATTCATTTTTTTTTATTTCAGGGTAGTTATTCAAACTGCAGGTTCACTTCTCAGAAGTCGATGCCTAAAACATTTCATAGGTTCATAGGTAGGTACTAGCCTATTGGCTCTAGGGCCTATATAAGCCTAGCCAAAAGGTACCCTGGCTTTCGCAACCCAAGAAAATTATTTTCCTGTGCCACTGTCGAGCAGAACCACAGAAGTGATCCCCGGTGTGAATTTCCTATCTCCCATCCAATCATCAAGATTTTTCTTGAAGAGTGCTAATGAGGAGCTTTGTTTGATATAGATAGGTAGTTTGTTCCAGAGTATGGGAAGTCTCTAGGACAGGACTCTATCCCTCCAGCATGTTCTGTTTATTGTGGTGGCAAGGTTTAGGTCCCTAGAGCATGTAGCTCCTACCTACCTACACAATGAGCCTGAGACCCAGCAAACACCTGCTTCCTACAAATTAAAGTGCATTTATTTTTTCAGGGTAGTTATTCTAACCAATGGTTCACCTCACAGACATGGATGCCTAAAACATTTCCTATCTGCGCTATAAGCCTGAGACCCAGCAAACACCTATTTCCTACAAATAAGTATATTCAGTGAATATGATTTTAAACTTTATTGTGTAGTGGTACCTTTGTATTGTATACTTTCTAAACTGGCTGGATAGTGGCTCGCAGACCAACTAGAATGCTACTGAGTACCCTGCCTCCTTTCTTCTTACAAATAACTAGGGATTAGTTAGGTGTACAATGTGGAGAGAAAGGCGTATTCCAGATGACTGGAGAATAAACATACTCGTGCCAGTGTACAAGAACAAAGGGGACATCCACAACTGTGGACAGTACAGAGGCATCAAACTCCTACCACATTGCATGAAAGTTAAGGTGATTGATAAACGGATACGCAGAATAGTAGAATGTAAGATGGGAGATGAACAGTTCGGATTCAGATCAGGATGCAGCACAATTGACCCGATGTTTGCATTGAGATAGATACTTGAGAAGAAACTAGAGAAGAGGAGAGAGTCAAACTGGGCTTTCCTAGACTTGGAGAAAGCATATGACAAGGTCCCAAGAAAGCTGATCTGGGCAGTACTGCAGTGGTTTGAAGTCCCAGAAACATTGGTAGAATTAGTACAGGCTATGTACAAGGACCCAGTGACTCAAGTACGAACAGTGTTTGGCCTCACTGAGGGGTTCCCAGTGGGAGTGGGTGTACACCAGGGTTCAGCTCTGAGCCCACTGCTGTTCATACTGGTAATGGACTACATCAGCAAACAGGTTGGAGGGGTCAGAGCAACAAAGCTGCTGTATGCAGATGATGTGGCAGTACAGGCAGACTCTGATCTAGATCTAGAACTTCAGCAAAGGATAGGAGAATGGAATGCAAATCTGAAGGCACATGGGATGAAACTAAGCACAGATAAGACAGTGGTAATGGCAGCAGATTGGGGAAATCAGAAGAAGCTGAGAATAGAGATAGATGGGAAGATAGTGGAACAGGTAAACAGCTTCAAGTATCTGGGAGGGGTGGTTGAGGAGAAGGGTAGTCTGAATGAAGAGGTCAAAGCTAGAATCAGAGGGGCTGCAGCCAACTGGCATAGAGTATCAGGTGTAGTATATCACAGAAGAATGCCAAAGAAGCTGAAAAGTAAGGTGTACAAGACAGTGGTGCGGCCAGTACTACGATATGGTACAGAAACCTGGGCAGTAAAGGCAGAACAGTTGAAGAAGCTAGAGGTGATGGAAATGAAGTGCCTGAGAAAGGTGGTAGGATGCACACTGCGGGACAGGCGAAGAAATGAGGACATAAGAGCAGAAGCCAAAGTAGCTCCAATTGCAGAAAAGATCAAAGAAAACAGATTATGATGGTATGGGCACATGTGTAGAAAAGCAGAAGACAATCTGTTGAGGGAGATTTGGGACAGACAGGAAGAAGGTAAGAGGAAGCGAGGGCATCCAGCAAAGAGATGGATGAATTGTGTGAAAGAAGATCTGCGACAGTCAGGCATGAGTGTTGAAGAAGGCAGGAGAGTGGCACTGAATCGAGAGAGTTGGCAACAGTTAATACGATACTCCGACCCCATGTAAATGGGAAAAAGGGGATGGTGATGATGAGTTAGGTGCATAATCTAGAATCAATAGTATTGACTTGAAAAGTGATACTTTTTGCTGATTTAAGTACTTGTATACTAGGGAATAACTTGAAAATAACATTAGATACTGCAGTGTGTTGACTATTGCAGACACTGACCTATTGTTTGGTGCAGTAGCTGATTGTTTTTTCTGATGCTTACTGCTCGAACTGTGAGGTTCAACTAGCTATTATTTTTATTTATTTATTTTTTAATCTCTTCTTTTACCTGCCTTAGATCATTTATCTTTAAGAAGCACTGCCCATACATCTAGTGCAGCCCCCAGTACTCTGTGTCAGCCTAAAGAACTTATTTACCTACCTCATCAAGCAGGCTCTATTTTTAAAATCAGTTAATAAGGCTTACAGCTCCTAGAGTCCTGAACTTGGTGTGCCAGCCACATAAGTCTTATTTGGAAGCTTTAATACATATTTTATATTTCTCAACAGTAACCTGCAAATGTTTACTTTAAAATTATTTTTTCCACTACCTTCTATTTTGCTTTCACATTGTTTATGATTGCGAGCGTGTCACAGCTTTCATGGCTTTTGCTAGCAACACAATAGCTGTTTAGGAAATTAAGCTATTCTGCCTTGTTCACTAAATTATTCTCAGATATTTTCTAAGTTACAATTGAGAGTTCACTGCTATTTGTACTTTAACGTACAGTTCCTAACTAATGTATATGCTGTGCCCGGGTAAACGGCACAATGCGGTTACAATTGCAATAGAATATCGATAGCCGGTATGAAGATTAATAGAAACTTGTGAATTGCTAGCATAATAGTTGGTTTTAGTGTAGTACTCTGCTTATACATCATCCTATTGAACTGCTTCATACTATAGTTAATTAGCTAAAATCTGTGGAGGTATTGTGTGCAGTTTTCTTTTTAACAGTCTCCTAGGACTTCACTAACTGCCTGAAATATCCACAGACCTCTTTCTCTCACTCTGAAATGTAACCCCTTTTATCTCACTGACTCATCCTTCTCTCTTTACAGTTTTTTCAGGATAGTTATTCTAACTGCAGGTTTACCTCACAGATACGGATGCCTAAAACATTTCCTATCTGTGCTACAAGCCTGAGACACAGCAAACACCTATTTCCTACATTTCACCTAATACACTCTTAACTCAAATTAATCTTCTACACCCATCCCACTTTAATTACTGCTACAAACAACACATCTTTATCTAAATCAATTTAACTAAAATGCCTAACAATAAAACTACTCCAATAAGAAAAAAAAAGCTAAAAGCATCCAACCCTTAATAAAGTTCATGAACCAGCTGCACTTGCTGACAAACATTCTGCTATTTTTAGCATTAACAGCATATAACACCTCTTACCATTCCAACCTAAATGAACCTTCCCCTTCCCACTCCACCTGTAATAGCTACCCCCTAACACCTAAACCAATAAACATCCCCATATGTAGCCTCCATCTTCAATATCACAATTCTACACCATATGCAATTTTCCATTCACCCTCACCCAAACATACCTAGCATCTCTCAGAAATATGATAAACACATAGTCAGATTCTTGAAAACTCTAGTCAACATAGCATCGAGGCTAACACTCAGTGGGGATATACACCCAAACTCTGGCCCAACCTATGAACCATACAACTCCACATTACAAAATGACATACAAGCTCAGTCTACTCAATCTACAATCATTCCTCCTAGGGACAAATCTGACATTCTACTATTAAAAATTAAATTAAGAAGTGTCAACAACAAAATCCATGAGCTATATGCTAACTTCTCCCTATACTCCCCTGATATTGTACTTCTCACTGAAACTTGGCTAAAATCTACCACCCCCAGCAATGAAATACTACCACTTGGATATAATATTATACATTCAGACAGACTTAGTAAAATAGGAGGAGACGTGGCCCTACTCTTTAAAAGTCACCTCTCTATAGAAACTTTAGATGAAAAAACTCTAAAAAGGCTGAAGTAGTATTTGCTAAACTAAACATTAACCCCAAGAAATATATACATCACTCAACTTTCCTCACTTGTCTAGAGGAAAACAGTTTTTGGTATTTAATAAATAAGCACCCATCCAGGCATGCCTAAGCGTCAGCTCCCGGTGTTTTCTCCTGTCTACCTGATGAATCTGGGCATCTTGGGGCAATGCAGCAATTGCCTCATGTACACAGACAACCCTCTCCTCCTACCACCCACCACTACAACATGTGAGAGATGCACTTATATAGCCAACCTGGAAGCAAAGCTCTCTTCACCCATGACTGGACTAGACAGTCAAGAGGAGAAGGTAAACACTTGCACCACACCACACTCATCCCATAGTCACTCAAAACCTACACCACCAAAACACACACATAGAAACACAAAACACACCTACATTCGCGGAGGCTGTCAATAAAAATCTGCTCAAGCAACAGAGACCTCCAAAGCAGCAATGCAAGCAACCTCCACTTCCCAACACAACCCAAATGACACATAGCCCACAAACTCAGTGTGCCACTCAACCACAGCCCATAAGGCATAACAACGTACCCATCAATCTAATCATAAGTGACTCTATAGACAGGCACACTGATGTTCCACTCACAGGCTAAACAAGGAGAAAGTTGCTGTCAGCTGCCTGTCAGGTGCCAGGATCCACCACATAATGCACGCACTCAGGTCACTCCACATCAAGTACAAATATGACTCTGTCATTGTCCATGTTGGTGTAAATGACCTGAGACATACCTCCCTGTACTACATGAAAAGAGACATGGAGGAGCTCTTCGATCTTGTAGCCCAGGAAGGTATGACCCTAGCCCTGAGTAGTATCCTGCCATCACCCCGAATGATACTACAGTACAAGGACAAAATGATTGACTTCAACAATTGGGTAAGCTTCTGTTGTCATTCTAAGGGGATCCAGTATCTGTCTGCTTGGGATGACATGATCGACAGACCACAATGCTTTGCCAGAGATGGCCTGCACCTATCGTCCTTGGCATTCCAGATACTGGCTAAGGCTCTTGCCACCCCTATAGTGCCTTTTTATGCAAGGTTCAAATGACAAATTCACCACCGTAACAGGTACAAGCTAGAAAAATCTGAGGGTAATGCTATTCAGTGCTAGAAGGCTAAACCTCAAAATGCATTCACTTGAGGCACTCTTTAAAATGGAGAACACCGACATTTGTGCAGTAACAGAGACCTGGCTCAAGACTCCAGAGAGCATCCCTGCATTACCAGGCTATAAGTCATACCAAACCTTTCGGCCACCTAACCTGGACCAAAACACTAAAGGCGGAGGCGTGTCCATATTCATTTAGGAGATCCGCACCTCCAGGCTAGTTGCTCAGCATAATGCATCCGAGATTATCCAAGTGCAACTAACTCTGGGCAAGACCGCAATCCAAATTGTAACTTGCTACAGATCCCCCACCATGCCCCAGGATTCCCACTCCTCATTTCTTGATACACTGAAATATATTAGGGTACAACCCAACACCCTAATAATGGGTGTTTTCAACTACCCTACCATTAACTGGGAAAACTACTCATGTACCAACTCTTTTGCTCAACGTTTTCTGGAATTATTAAATTCCAATGCCTTGGATCAACTTATCCACACCCACACCAGGGGCAGCAATATCCTAGACCTGGTCATTGCCAACATGGGTGACTGGTGTTCCACACCAGAGGTCAGTTCCTCATTGGTCAGATCCGACCACAAACTAATCACCTTAGACATCCACATCCCACCCCCACCCCCATTAGGGAAACCACCGTAAAACATTTCTCCAAAGCCAGCTTCACGATTCTTAAGATAGAAGTGGCAAACTTCATGACACCCATGCAGATGGACAATAGAGGTACAACTGCTGAATCCTACACAAATGCACTTTATAAGCACTTGCGCAAGTTCATGGATCATGCTATCTCTAACAGAACCGAGATGCTATCCTCCAAAAAAAGGGAGCCAATCTGGTGGTCCCCTGCCATAAATAAACTCTACAACAGAAGAAAGAAACTGTTGCAAAAAAGAGTAAAATCCCATGATTGGAGGAACTCCCTGGTCAGCCTCAGTAAGAAGCTGAGATCCCTCATAAAATCCTCCAAAGCTGGTTACAAAACCAAAATTGCCACTGGTTCTAAAGACAACCACAAAACATTCTATAGCTATGTCAAGAATCTCAATGGCAAAACTCAGATCTACTATGAGTTACAGCACAATGGCACTAAATATACAGAATCAACTGATATTGCCAACTTCCTGGCAGATAGGTTCAGTGCTAATTTTACCCCCCTCTCATCCCCTAAAGGGCCCATCTCTATACCAGAAGAATGCAGAGTTCCTGTAATCATGGCTGCACAGGTAAAAAACACACTTTCCAAAGCCAAGAATACAGCATCCATGGGACCTGACAGCATCCCAGGCTGCATTCTACACAAACTAAAGAATGAAGTGGCAGTCCACCTAAGCACCATGTTCAGTCATAGCCTCACCTCAGGCTTTGTGCCCACTGAATGGCACACAGAAATGGTTATCCCACTCGAGAAAGGGGGAGTCACCACAGACCCTGGGAACTACTGCCCCATTAGCCTAAATAAGCCTGATCTGCAAGGCCATGGAATGTATCATCATAGAACTTATAAACAAAGACATTGGTAATCTCCAAACTCTGGACCCACCTAGTTCGGGTTTGTAAAAGGCAGATCATGTCCCCTAAACCTGACAGACTTCTTTGAAGTAGTCACCAAAGTCGTAGATGAGGGCAGTAGTCTCTCCTTTGATAACCACTGTGAAAGCTGCCAGCCTAGCCAGATAGAATTTGCAGATAATTCTGTCATTTGTAAATATGAATGTAAACTACAGGCTTGTTGTGTTAAATGTAAAGAAATAGTGTTACTGACCAAGTAAAGCATGTTGTGACCCTTTAATGTAAACATGGCTCTGGACGGTTTAGATGAAGAAATTCTTGCTATTGTTTTAAGGCCATAGTTAATGGCCAGAGTTTGCATGCACAAATGTCCTTAATTGCTTTGCTTCCTGACCTGGTGTGAGCTTACTAAAGAATGTAGCCTGTTAGCTTGGGAACCCTAGGAAAGTGTGAAGAATGATGTAATGTGAATCAGGACTGTAATATCAATTTAAACAGAGAGAATCAGAGAGCATTAAGCATTTTTTGTCTTGGCTATCCAGCTCATCAGCACTCTGCCTGTTTTCTTATGTAACTTATCTTAGACGTGTGTTTTCTTTAAGAAACTAGAAAGATTCATTTTTCTGTGATGTCAGAACTGTACTACTGAATTATTTTAAGTATTTCTCTGTGATCTCTGAACTCTTGCTAGCACTGTGCAGTAAGAAGTATTGTCTTGTGTTTTTATTATTTATTATTAAATATTTTAAAACCTTTCAACTGTGTCTGTTTTCTGTAGAGATAATTTAAGCTCTAGAGTACATTGCATATTTATAGTGATTACTGTGCCAAGTCACTCTAATAAGCCTTGACTGTTTAGCTATACTACTAATTGGATAATAATATTGCACAGTAATAATTGGACACCCTTTTAAGGGCCTTAGAGTAGCTGATAAATATTAGCTGGGTGGTGGCAGGTGGTACTACTGTATAGTCTGGGTAATAGGGGCACAGCTGGAGAACCTGTGCCAGCCTTTCCCAGGATTGTCTGTGTGGTTGTATAAACACTTACCTCAAAGTGTGTGTGTGTGTGTGTGTGTGTGTGTGTGTGTGTGTGTGTGTGTGTGTGTGTGTGTGTGTGTGTGTGTGTGTGTGTGTGTGTCAGCTACCTGGGCAGGGACACGAAGCACTGGTTGGACAGAGAGGGTGCTAGAAGTTTTAGCTTGCCCAGCTAGGCTGAGATTTGGACCCTATAGCTGTGCCAGTGGGGAGTCTTATTGGGGACCTGGAGAGCAAGGGAGTGACCAGCCCCGCACTGACTGTGATCTCTGTGTGCTCTTAAGGGAAATTGCACTTTACTGTATGTATTTGTTATCCTTTCCTCCTATATGAGACACCCCTCACTGATGTTAGTGGTGAGGATTGAGGCTCCTTGCTTGCTTGGCCAGTGCACAGGCATCACATATTAATTTTTTGGCATTGGTGGGATATCCACATCACATATTAACTGGTGGAAAATACTAATTGGCTCATAGTACTGTGGGTAGAGTGAATTCCTGTAGCGTGGGTCCAGTGAGCTTTGAAGGTGTTTTGTACTCTAAATCAGCCATGCAGTGAATACTCAGAGTTCAGATCACAGTTATTTTATTTCTTTTGTTAACTTAGTTAGTCATGGTGAGCAGGCAGCATGTCAGCAGAGGAGTATGGAAAGCTGACAAGGAGTCAGCTGGCTGAGATGTGCCAGGCTAGGGGATTGGTGTATGGAAACCTGACTAAGACAGACCTGATTGCAACCTTGGTTACAGCTGCATCAGAAAACAGGCAACCAGGAGGACAATCAGACTGGCAGTGGAGATATAATATCCTCAGAGAATGGACAGCTATACCTTTCTGCAGAGGACTTTAAAATCCATCTGGAGCTAAAGAGACTTGAGTTGGAGGCCAGGCATTTGGAGATAGAAGCAGCTGAGAGACTGAGGAGTCTACAGGCTGAGGAGAATGAGAAACTGCTATGCCTGGAAGCCGAGGAAAAGGAGCAGTAGAGGAAGCATAAGAGAGAAATGCTGACTGTTTGCCAGAGTCATGGAGGTAATGGGAAAGGGAGTAATTGGACCCCAGAAGCACAAAAGATCAGTAAATGTCTTCCGCAATTTAAAGAGGAGGATAATTTTGATAGTTTCATTAATATGTTTGAGAGGGTATGTACACAGTATAGTGTTGACCAAAGGCTCTGGGTATGGTTCCTGACCCCATTACTCCATGGTAAAGCTGTAGCTGTTTTGTAAAAAATGTCTGACATTGCATGTTTTGATTATACTGCTGTTAAAATTCACTTGTTAGAATTGTTTAAGCTAACACCTGAAATGTATAGGAAAAACTTTTGTGAGTGTAGACACAAGGCAGATGAAAGTGTGTGTGAATATGCTGCTGAACTGAGCACTTATTTCCATAGGTGGTTGAGTGAATGTCAGTTCACCACTTTTAAAGGGCTGTCAGACCTTTTGGTGAGTGAACAAGCCTTTAGCGCATTGCCTGAAGACATGAGGATCTGGTTAGCTGATAGACAATGTACAACGTCAGAGGAGTTGGGAAAGAAGGGGGACCTATACCTAGCAAGCAGGCAGCCCTGCACAGGAAAGGGACTCCCAGTACTGCTCATGGGTCTAAAGGAACCCATGGTGGGCAGCATAGACTGCCCCAACAGAATCTGCCAATAGTAGGGGAAGCCACTAGTCCAGGTACATGTCCAGGAGCTAGGGTTAAATGTTTTGAATGCAACCAGTGAGACCATGTGGCATAGAGATGTCCACGGAGGCAAGGTAGGGGATAAAAGGGGAGAGAGCCAGTAAGTGGGAAAGACAAAATGCCAATAGTAGGTTATCTTGAGACAATAGGGGTACCAAACTACCAGCCTGCAGATGTCCCGATAGGGAAGGATTTGGATGAGGCAGTACCATGTGCTTATGCAGTTACACGCAGTCAGGCTAGGAGACAAGCATGTGTGTCTGGTAACGTGGGGGAGACCCAAACAGACTGCATACTTGCAGCTGGGTCTGGTGAGGTGGTTACTTCAGGTAGAGACCTACCCTGTAGCAGTGAGACTGAAGGTGAGCCACAGCTGGTTGGAGGTACTGATGGTCCCTTGGACAGAGTTACTGCAAAGGTAGAGGTGAGTAGGAGTACCCAGGCTGACAGTGAGGCACCCCTGTCAGAGGATGCCAGACTTTCTGTGGAAGGGATGCTGGGAAGGGTTACCAGGAGAGAGTTGAGACAGGCTCAGCTCTCAGACCCTACATTGCAAGGCCTGGGGCAGGTAACTAGGGAGGCACCTGATTCTCAAGGAAAGGGGGAATCTGTATACTGGGACAAAGAGTTACTATACAGAGAGTGGACCCCTGGGGGAGGGCTAGAAGGTGAGAGAGTACAGCAGTTGGTGGTGCTAAGAGCCTACTGTCTGGTGCTTCTAGCCATAGCCCATGATATTCCCTTTGCAGATCATATGGGCATAAGATGTACAAAGCGGTGTATTATGCAGAACTTCTATTGGCCTGGAATTTCCAAAGATGTAACAGGGTACTGCAGGACCTGTGAGCAGTGCCAAAATGTAGGCAAGGCAGGAGACAAGGTGAGAGCTCCTTTGATGCCTTTGCCTGTGATTGAGGAGCCATTTCAGAGGGTAGCTATGGATATTGTGGGTCCTCTGAGCACCTCAAGTTACACAGGGAAAAAGCATACCCTAGTGGTAGTGGATTATGCTACACAATACTCTGAGGAGGTGGTTTTGTCCTCCATTGAGGCAGAGAAGGTGGCAAATGCTTTGTTAGAGATTTTCAGCAGGGTAGGTTTCCCATAAGAAATACTGACTGACAGAAGTGCCATTTTCATGTCAGACCTGCTGGCTTGTCTGTGGAAGTCCTGTGGGATGAAGCACATGAAGGCCACCCCCTACCATCCCCAGACTAATGGTATTGTTGAGAGGTTAAACTCTACAATCAAGTCCATGATATGGGTATTTGCAGATCAGTTTAAGAGGGAGTGGAGCAAATATTTGCCCCATCTGTTGTTTTCTTACAGAGAGGTTCCCCAGGAATCCACAGGTTTTTCACCCTTTGAGTTGCTGTATGAGCATAGGGTGAGGGGACTTCTAGATTTAATTTGAGATGAGTGGGAAGGTGAGTGCGAGTCTCACAAGGAGTCTGCTGTGGCATACATCCTAAACCTCAGGACAAGGCTCATGGAACTCATGGGCTTGGCTCAGGAAAACCTGGAAGAAGCCCAACAACAGAAAAAGGTGTGGTATGACAGGAATGCTTGAGCTAGAGAGTATGCTGTGGAGCAGCAGGTAATGGTTCTCATTCCTGCCAGACACAACAAGCTGCAAGCAGCTTGAGAGGGACCCTACAAGTGGTAAGAAAGGGAAGTGATGTTAACTAAATGGTGGAACTGCTAGGCAGAAGGCAGGGGCACAAATTGTACTATGTTAACATGATGAAACCTTACCATGATAGGGAGGCCCTTGTGCTGAGCATTTGCAGTGGATTGCAGGAGGAGTCTGAGGGAGATCTGGGGACTGATCTCCTCAGTGAGGCTCGGGCTGACACCTCAGTGGAAGGGGTAGCAATGTCCCAGCAGCTATCTCCTACCCTGGTTCAAGAAATATGAGCAGTGTTGCAGGAATTTGGGGACATGTTCACTGGGAAACCAGGGTTGCACCCACCTGGGACAGCACCAGGTGGACACAGGACCCCAAAGGCCTATTAGGCAGGCCCCCAATAGAGTGCCTGAGAGAGTCAAACAGACTCTGAGGGAGGAGGTACAGGAGATGTTGGAACTAGGGGTGATTCAAGAGTCCAACAATCCCTGGGCCTCAACAGTGGTGCTGGTGCCAAAGAAGGATGGCACCACCAGATTCTGTGTGGACTACAGGAAATTAAATAGACACACAGAGTCAGATGCTTACCCCATGCCTAGGACAGATGAGGCCCTAGAGCAGCTGGGTGGGGCTAAGTATCTCACAACCATTGATCTTACCAAGGGTTACTGGCAGGTGCCTTTGACTCCAGTGCTAGAGAGAAGTCAGCCTTTGTGACTTATTTTGGCTTGTTTGAGTTCTCAAAGATCCCCTTTGGGATGAAGAATGCCCCAGCGACTTTCCAGAGGCTGGTGGCTCATATCCTAGCAGGAGCAGGAGGGGTTGCCCTTGCTTACCTCAATAATATTGCCATCTAGAGCCATTCCTGGCCAGAGCACCTTCAGCATGTCAGGGAGGTGCTGGGCAGACTACAGAGGGCAGGGATAATCATTAAGCTGAGCAAATGTCAGATGGGTATGGCAGAGGTCTGCTACCAAGGACATAGAGTGAGGAGTGATAAGATAAGGCCAGAACCTACCAAAGTGGAAGCCATTCAGGCATGGCCTGCACCTATTACTAAAAGCAGGTGAGGGCATTTTTAGGGGCAGCAGGGTACTAAAGAAAGTCCGTCCCCAGTTATAGTACCATAGCTGCTCCCCTCATAGATCTGACAAGGAAGAACAGGCCAAATAAGCATGTGATCAAGCATTCCAAAGCTTAAAAAAGCTTTGTGAGGATCCCCTGTGTTAGTCAGTCCAGATTACAGCAAATAATTTGTTGTGCAGGTGGATGCTTTGAACCATGGGGTGGGGGCTGTACTTAGTCAGATTTCTTCAGAGGGAGAAGAGCCTTCAGTGGTTTATCTCAGTCATAAGCTCCAACCCAGGGAGGAATGTTATGCAGCTATAGAAAAGGAATGTTTAGCCATGGTGTGGGCACTGTAGAAACTTCAGCCTCATCTGTATGGAAGGAAATTCACTATTATGACAGATCACAACCCCCTAACATGGTTAAACAGAGCCAGCAAAATGCCAAGTTGCTAAGATGGAGCCTGGGGTTGTAAGCATATGATATGTCAGTGCAGCACTGCAGTGGAAGTAGCAATGCCAATGCAGATGGGCTCTCAAGACAGGGAATGGGGTAAGGTACACTGAGATAGACCTAACTCTCTCAAGCAGTGTTTCTCAAGGGTAACGTGAAAAACTAGCTTGAGTTCTCCAGGGAGGAGAAATGTGAAGGCTGCCAGTGTAACCAGATAGAATTTTGCAGATAATTCTGTCATTTGTAAATATGAATGTAAACTACAGGATTGTTGTCTTAAATGTAAAGAAATAGTGTTACATGTGGAACTGAAAAAAAAATGTAACAACAGTGCACTCTACTGACCAAGTAAAGCATGTTGTGACCCTTTGATGTAAACACGACTCCGGGCGGTCTAGATAAAGGAATTCTTGCTATTATTTTAAGAACATAGATAATGGCCAGAATTTGCATGCAAAAATGTCCTTAATGGCTTTGCTTCCTGACCTGGTGTGAGCTTACTAAAGAATGTAGCCTGCTAGCCTGGGGAACCCCAGGAAAGTGTGAAGAATGATGTAATGGGAATTAGGACTGCAATATCAATTTAAACAGAGAGAATCAGAGAGCAATAAGCATTTTTTGTCTTGACCATCCAACTCATCAGCACTTTGCCTGTTTTTTTATGTAAGTTATCTTAGACTTGTGTTTTCTTTTAGAAAAAGCTAGAAACTAGAAAGATTGGCTAAGTGTTTTTTTGTGATGTCAGAACTGTACTACTGAATTATTTTAAGTATTTCTCTGTGATCTCTGAAATCTTGACTAGCACTGTGTAGTAAGAAGTATTGTCTTTTGTTTTTATTGCATATTATAGTGATTACTGCACCAAGTCACTCTAATAAGCCTTGACTGTTTAGCTATACTACTAATTGGATAATAATATTGCACAGTAATAACTGGACACTCTTTTAAGGGCCTTTGCGTAGCTGATAAATATTAGCTGGGTGGTGGCAGGTGGTACTACGATATAGTCTGGGTAACAGGGGCACAGATGGAGAACCTGTGCCAGCCTTTCCCAGGAGTGTCTGTGTGGTTGTATAAACTCTTATCTCAAAGTGTGTGTGTGTGTGTGTGTGTGTGTGTGTGTGTGTGTGTGTGTGTGTGTGTGTGTGTGTGTGTGTGTGTGTGTGTGTGTGTCAGCTACTTGGGCTGGGACACGAAGCACTGGTTGGGCAGATGGGGTGCTGGAGGATTTAGCTTGCCCAGCTAAGCTGAGATCTGGACCCTATAGCTGTGCAAGTGGGGAGTCTTACTGGGGACCTGGAGAGCAAGGGTGCGACCAGCCCTGGACTGACTGTGATCTCTGTGTGCTCTTAAGGGAATTTGCACTTTACTGTGTGTATTTGTTATCCTTTCCTTCATATATGAGACACCCTCTCTGGTATTATTGGTGAGGATTGAGGCTCCTTGATTGCTGGGCCAGGGCACAGGCATCACAATCACATCACCACAGTAGTCAGGAAATCCTTCTATGTGGCACACCTCATCACAAAAGGTTTCTCATCTAAGAAAAAAGAAGTCATTGTTCCCCTCTACTCGTCACTCATTAGACCCATTATAGCGTACAACGCCCTTTTTGGTATGTTCCTCTCAAGCTATCTACAACAACTGTAAAGGCTGCAGAAATACCTCACAAAGAGTATTACCAGCCTCAAACAGATGCTCTATGCAGACCATCTAAAAAAACTCCAGCTTTACTCCGCTGCATATCACCTACTCAGAGGCAATCTCTGCCTAACATACAAAGCTATGTCAAACCCAGAACTGTTGGACATGCTCCACTTAAAGAAATCTTAATCCCTCCGAGCTACATGCTCTAGGGACCTAAATCTTGTCACCACAGTAAACAGAACATGCAGGAGGGATAGATTCCTGTCCCAGATACTTCCCATACTCTGGAACAAACTATCTATCTATGTCAAACAAAGCTCCTCATTAGCACTCTTCATGAAAAATCTTGATGATTGGATGAGAAATAGGAAATTCACCCCGGGGATCACCTCTGTGGCTCTGCTTGACAGGGGCAGAGGAAAATAATTTTCTTGGGTGGCAAAAGCCAGGGTAGCTTTTTGCCTAGGCTTATATAGGCCTTAGGGCCAATAGCCTAGTAATTACCTATGAGCCTATGAACCTATATACATAATAGTTATCTATATGCCATCAGGAGATAATATCCAAACATTAGAAAATATATTACACTTTAGCAGTAAAACATTACCTCAGGAAACAATTATTATGGGCGACTTTATTGTAGACTGGTTAGACTACAGGTTACCAAACCCCAGAAATTGCATCAGCCTGTATGGATTCACACAACTCACCCAGTCAACCACTAGGATTAATAAGCCATCCAACAAACATTCCTTTCTAGACTGGATATTAACAAATAGGCCAGCCCTCAACTCCTACTCTGGCTGTCTACCAGATAGTTACAGTGACTACTTCCCAACCTATTTACTTAGGAAACAAGCTAACCTATTTAAACAAACTACATTTAAACAAATAAGAAACAAAAAATGCCTGAACCCCAACACCCTTATAGATATACTCAGACATTGTAACTCGACATCACTGAAACTTCTACCCCTACAGGAAGCAATTGACTACTTCTACTCTACCTTCCTATCTACACTAAACTCTCAGACCTCTAGCAGAAATATACATGTTAAGTCTAATTATGCCCCATGGTTAACAAAAGAAACACAATCACTACTTAAATCTAGAGACAAGGCTTGGGCAATCTGGAACAAAACAAAGTCTCAACCCACTCTACAAATTTACGGGGAACTTAGAAATAAAGCAAAGCAACAAATTAAGCAAGACAAAATAAATTACTACTCAGAAATCCAAATAAAGCACCCCAATAACCCACAAAAATTCTGGACAGCTGTAAACAATATACTTCTACTAGGCAAAGTCATTACACCCCCTTCCTAGCTAGCATTACTAATAATTCAGACAATATTGTTACTCAATTTAACAAATACTTTACTGAAACTATCTTAGCACTGTCCAACAATCAACCCACATCACCTATCAGAACTACCACTGCCTCTTCCAATATTAAATCCACCTTTCCCCTGCAACCTGTAGCAACAAAGACCATCAAAATACTGCTTAAAAAGCTAAAACCCACCACATTAGCTGCAGACAACTTACCTGCGGATTTCCTAAAATTAACAGCAGATGAAATAGCCTATCCTATATAATTTTTTTTCAGTAGATCCATAGCAGAGTAACAAGTCCCTCCCATATGGAAAACCTCTCACATTATACCTCTACATAGAGGTGGCTCTTTAACAGATCTCAATAACTACTGCGTAATCACAATATTATCCCTACTTCCAAAACACTAGAGTCATTCACAAGCAAGTAACTGATTACCTGCATGCTAACAAACTTCTAACCAACATCGATCAATTCATAGTACATCAACTGCTTTAATGTCATTCACCAATACTGTCAACTATCACAGGAACAACAGTAATTATGTATCCTCTATCTTCCTTGACCTATCAAAAGCCTTTGATATGGTTTCTCACAGAAAACTTCTAAATGTTCTCTATGAACTAACATTTTGGCAATCTGCTCCTGGTTCCAGGATTACATTACTGGATGCCAGCAAGCCGTTTCTTGGCAACAGACTTTATCACCCATTCTACCAGTGACTCTAGGTGTCCCTCAAGGCTCAATCTTAGGCCTACTACTATTGTCTATATTTATAAATAAAAATGCAAAATATAATACTGCCAAGATATCTGATAAACGCTCTGTCCCAACAATAAATAATATATGACAAAAGTCATCAACATGGGATAGAGCGAAGCAAAATATAGTTCATATAATCACAGTTGACGTGAAATTAATCCAAGATGATCCAGCGAACTCTAAGGTAAACCAAATAAAATCTATTCAAGGGTGTCCAGGCATAAAAGTAAGCGCTTTCGCTTGATAAGCTTCTTCAAACAATAAAATACATTCACCCATATCAAATCACTTCATACATCACTTTCAAATATGCAAGCACCAATCAGTGAAGTTCACTAATAAAATCTTAAAGACACAAAAATATAAATACTAAACCTATGTAAACATAATAAGTAACTATCTGTATGAAAAGTTAAAAACACACATATCTGCTTAAACAAATCCATAAACAGCATTAAATAAAAAACTCACAAAGCTTCAAAAACATGTATGCACTTACTTATTGTTTCTACGTTTCCTAAGAACAGGCTTAATAGAAGCCCTTTCATTTAATCCCTTCCCTTTGTCTGCCTTTAACCTAATAATCCACTGACTTTCGATAGTCTCTGTGTAGTTCCTAATATCACCTTCACGTATGCTGGGATGAATCACAGTTAGAGCCCTGAATAAAAAATTATGTGTCGCACCACTTCGAGTAATATGTTTGGCTAGTGCATTATGTTCAGAGCCATTCCTAATGTGATAAATATGCTCATGCATTCTATCCTTAAACAATCTATTGTTTTTTTCCAACATAAAAGCATGAGCAGACCTGGCAAGTAGCCAGATATACTAAATGTGGAGTCATGCAGTTGGCTGTTGCAGTGATTTTGAATGTCCTATTTAAGTCTGGGTGCAAAAATGTATCATTAATATCTATAAAAGAACAATAATTACATTGTCCACAAGATGTTGTATGCTTCTCTCCAAATGTCAAATTCCTATCCTTAGGGTAGCAGAGCAACCTCTTTAAATACTTTTTATTTCTATATAAGAACGATGGTTGCTCCCCCACCACCTTTTTTATAATTTCATCTGTTTGCAAGATAGACCAATGCTTGCCAATAATTCTTCTTACTTCCACATGGTCAGCAGTATAGAAGGAGGGAAATTTAACACAAGGATTAGTAGTTGTTGGATCAAGGAGAGTATTAGTGATAACTGGACCAAAATAGGGCGCAGCTATATCAGAGTGTAAAATAGGGATATTATGTAGTTGTCTATCAATTTCGAAATCTTTATAACCTCTTTTCAATAAGTTCATCCTAACTTCCACAAGTTCATCTATAAAACCTGAATCTGTAGGATTCATCCTAGAGAAATGTATTCCTTGACCCTTAATAATATTCCTAAAAACATAAGAAGGGTGCATGCTAGTTCTTAATAGCAATGCATCAGCATAACATGATTTCCTATATATCCCGGTGTTGACCAATCCACAGGGCAACTTTTCTATATAAAGGTCAAGGAAGTCTATCTTTTGTGTGGAATATTTCATGGTAAATTTGAGGAATTCAGTTATACTATTCATAGTGGTAAATAATGTATCTAATTGTTGTATATCTCCATCCCATAGTAAAAATAAATCATCAACGAAACGTCGATAGAACTTCACATGCTTTTTAAATTCAGCAGTTTGGAACACAGTAGCCTCTTCCCAGTGTGCCAAAAACATATTTGCGTAACTGTTGGCACAAAGGGTACCCATGGCTACCCCATCCTGTTGCTTATATATTTTATTTTGAAACATGAACAGATTGTTCTCTAATACTAGTTCCAAAAAATGGGCTATGAGATCTCTTTGTACTTCAGAATAATCACTATGAGTTCTCAGATACTCCAACACATATAGTATACCTAAATCGTTCGGTATGATGGTAAACAAAGACTGAACATCCAGAGTTACGAACACTATTTCATTAATATTACCTAAAACTCTTAGACATTCATATAAATTCACTAGGAACTGCTTGGAATCTTTCAAAACAAAGCTACTATAATTCAGGACTGGTCTTAGATGTTTCTCTACATAGATGGATAAGCATTCTGTAACCCATCCCCCACCGGCCACGATCGGTCTCATGGGTGGGTTGCTTAAATCCTTATGGATCTTCGGTAATCCATGTATCAATGGAATCAAGGGAGTTTTGACTAACAAATAATCAAAAAGATCTTTATCAATAATACGACCTTGATGTATATCAAATAAGGTATTAATAACATTAGCCATGATGGCATGTACTTCAACATTATCGATCTCTCTATAAAATGTATCTTTCAATAAATTATCCATGGCTACAATGTAATGCGCAGTGTCCATCACAACTATGCGACCCCCCCTTATCTGCCGGTCTAATAATAATAGTAGATTCAGCCTGTAGATGTTTTAAACATTGCCTTTCCTTAAAAGTAAGGTTATCTTTCCTACTGTACCTCCTGCCTGTATTTAAGGTGTCATGATACTTATAGAATTCATCCTCAGTAAGTTTAAAATATGCTTCAATTAGAGGGTGATTCAAAGGAATGAATGAGCTAAGATTCCTAAAATTGGAAGTTGGTTGCATCTGTATACCACTAACTCTCAAATTATGTTCCCCATATAACATCTTTAACATCACATTTCTACAATAAATCTTCAGATCTGTGATTGAGTCAGTAAGATTGCTATAACTGTTAGGAATAAAATTTAAACCTTTACTCAATAAACTAACTTCATCTGGAGAAAGTGTATAATGAGAAATATTACAAATTAACGGCTGATACCCTTCCCCCACATCTTTTTGATGGTCTGATTGGATGGGTAATCCTCTGAGAGCTTCCTTTTCTGCCGACCATGACTCATAGAGCGTGTTCGTCTGGTGCCCTTCTCCAGTCATGCAGGTAAAGGAAAAGGGACACCTTCTGTTAATTCTAGCTGACACTCAGAAGTCCTACTAAAAGCCTTTGGTCTAACGACTGGTTCATTTGATGCAGAATTATGAGGAGCTAATCTCTTAATAATTTGAACTTCTGGATATATGATGTAGGAACAATTTCAGTTTGAGCTAACTCAATCGTGTTGGACTGTTCCCTAGATACAGATTGTACATAACTTACTTTTGTTCTATCATTCTGCTTATCTAAATGAGATGCAGTAGTATTCAAATCACATACAGATAAAACATCATTGCATATATCATTATTAACAGCACCATTGGTGCATCTAACGACAGTTGTAATATCAGATTCAACATTACTGAAAGCTTCTTTCAATTGGTCCTTACAAGAACCTTTATTATTCCCTACGGTCCCAATCTCTCCACGTCTAGGCCACATAAAGACGTGGCCTAATTTAAAGTCAGTAGTATCACGTATAATTTTGTTTTTCTTCTGTTGTAATAATTTATGTTCTAAGGCTAGAACGCCATCTGAAAGACTCTCAAACAGTGGTTGTACCATACTATATGCAAAGTTATCAAAAATATATTCCTGCTTAATTTTAATTGAGTCTCTTAAAGCAGTCTCTTCTGGATAAAATAATTCAATTAGCAGTTGTAAATATTTCCTGCTCACCTCAAGATTGATTAACTGCCAACGTGAGAGCAGCTGCGGATACTGTGTGCCTTGACTAGGCATATTAAAAACTCTTAAGCCTCTCGGCACAATCTTCTTATCCAGACAATATTGCAGATGTAAGCGTATTTGCAATCTTTTCAGTTTAAAGAATTCCTTCTCCAGCTTGTCTAACAGTTTCTGTAGCCTCTCTGCATCCACCGATGCATCACTGATGTCATCCATAGGTGAAGTCACTTCTAGCTGCCAGGAAATACTCCTTGAGCAGTCAAGATATTCAAGAAAGCACTTATGCAGCACTTCACTGATTGTTTCCCCTATTTTTTGGAACTAGTATTAGAAAACAATCTGTTCATGTTTCAAAATAAAATATATAAGCAACAGGATGGGGTAGCCATGGGTACCCTTTGTGCCAACAGTTATGCAAATATGTTTTTGGCACACTGGGAAGAGGCTACCCTGTTCCAAACTGCTGAATTTAAAAAGCATGTGAAGTTCTATCAATGTTTTGACGATTTATTTTTACTATGGGATGCAGATATACAACAATTAGATAATTATTTACCACTATGAATAGTCTAACTGAATTCCTCAAATTTACCATGAAATATTCCACACAAAAGATAGACTTCCTTGACCTTTATATAGAAAAGTTACCCTGTGGATTGGTCAACACCGGGATATATAGGAAATCTTGTTATGCTAATGCATTGCTATTAAGAACTAGCATGCACCCTTCTTATGTTTTTAGGAATATTATTAAGGGTCAAGGAATACATTCCTCTAGGAAGAATCCTACAGATTCAGGTTTTATAGATGAACTTGTGAAAGTTAGGATGAACTTATTGGAAAGAGGTTATAAAGAATTTGAAATTGATAGACAACTATATAATATCCCTATTTTACGCTCTGATATAGCTGCGCCCAATTTTGGTCCAGTTATCACTAATACTCTCCTTGATCCAACAACTACTAATCCTTGTATTAAATTTCCCTCCTTCTATACTGCTGACCATGTAGAAGTAAGAAGAATTATTGGCAAGCATTGGTCTATCTTGCAAACAGATGAAAGTATAAAAAAGGTGGTGGGGGAGCAACTATCGTTCCTATATAGAAATAAAAAGTATTTAAAGAGGTTGCTCTGCTACCCTAAGGAAAGGAATTTGACATTTGGAGAGAAGCATACAACACCTTGTGGACAATTTAATTATTGTTCTTTTATAGATATTAGTGATACATTTTTGCACCCAGACTTAAATAGGATATTCAAAATCACTGCAACAGCCAACTGCATGACTCCACATTTAGTATATCTGGCTACTTGCCAGGTCTGCTCATGCTTTTATGTTGGAAAAAAACAATAGATTGTTTAAGGATAGAATGCATGAACATATTTATCACATTAGGAATGGCTCTGAACATAATGCACTAGCCAAACATATTACTCGAAGTGGTGCGACACATAATTTTTTATTCAGGGCTCTAACTGTGATTTATCCCAGCATACGTGAAGGTGATATTAGGAACTACACAGAGACTATCGAAAGTCAGTGGATTATTAGGTTAAAGGCAGACAAAGGGAAGGGATTAAATGAAAGGGCTTCTATTAAGCCTGTTCTTAGGAAACGTAGAAACAATAAGTAAGTGCATACATGTTTTTGAAGCTTTGTGAGTTTTTTATTTAATGCTGTTTATGGATTTGTTTAAGCAGATATGTGTGTTTTTAACTTTTCATACAGATAGTTACTTATT